>NC_064417.1:5030000-5330000 GCF_023375975.1 Astyanax mexicanus
TTTGTATGATAAGTCGATAATGTAATTATCATGACGGGCTTAATCATGCATAATAAATGAATAAAAATACATTAGTAAGGACAATGTGGCCAAACATTCATTTTACAGCATTATGTCAATGAGCATACAGTATTAAAACAGGCTGTAATATTACTAAAACCACTAAACTAAGCTGTAATAAAACTAAAACTTCTGTAAAATGAATAATTATTTTTGAACTACACCTACATTCTGTTGCTATATAACATGATACAAATGTGTAAATGTCAAGCATCACCGTCATGCAAAGACCATGGGCCCTATCTTACACCCTGCGCAAGAGTATATTTTCATGACATGCACCTGCATTGATTAAATACTTTGAATATATCTACACCGATGGGTGTGGTGGTGTGTTCAGGTAGATTTCAGGTGTATTGCTACCTTGGCAACGAAAAACACAGGTGCACCACTGACTGAAAGCAACCAGACAGACGTCAATGGTCAGACGTTCATTGCTATCATGGCAGTGAATTGTCAACACAAG
Source organism: Astyanax mexicanus (assembly GCF_023375975.1). Classification (NCBI taxonomy): domain Eukaryota; kingdom Metazoa; phylum Chordata; class Actinopteri; order Characiformes; family Acestrorhamphidae; genus Astyanax; species Astyanax mexicanus. The sequence continues at coordinate 5,030,527 of NC_064417.1, forward strand.
TGCAAGCCCAGCATGCATACACCCCTAAGAGTTATGCACACATGGACACACTGCAGTGCACAAACAAATAAGCATATGCGTAATGACAGCTATGCAAACTTTTACACCAACAATAAACATTGAACAAGTGTGAAAGAGCAGGTCACTTTCCTTTGCTGAGAAGCGTCCCTGAAATAGCAATCCGCCAAAGTCAGAGTGCCAGAGTGCACCTGGCTCTTAAAGGGAATAGCATGACACACTGATTGGTTTATTTCACGTTACACCCAAAACACACCCATGGATAATTAAGAGAGTTAGTATATGCCTTTTGTGCATTTAGAGCTGCTCAGGGTGTACTTCTCCTGTTGTTACAATAGCAAAGACACACTGACATGCCATAAATCAAGCTGCACTGTGTATGGTTGATGGCTCACATATAGATCACTAAAATACAGCCCCTTGTGTTTTCTGAATGCTAACCTTACAGCGGAAGAAAACAACTTTTTAAAATTTAATGGAAGTCAATTTTGCATGACAATGAAGTGAAAAGTGGAAATTCAGACTGTCCTGACACTACTCTGGATCATATTTAGTGTTTGGTAAAGAAAAACATGTACATGTGGCTAACTCGAGAAACAGACCACTTCTAAAAGATTACAAGAAAGTATTACATATAAAACACTACAAAATAATCAAAACACAAATACAAGTAATGTATCAATTCATTACAAAAACTACTCCGTTCCCAAAATGCACTGAATTAAGAAGGAAATAAGGGCTGTCACTGTTAATTATATTAGTATCCAGGGAATATACTGATTATTCTGGAAGCAGAATAGAGAAGCTTTTAAAAAAGGGCCAAACAGTAAAAACGGAAAACTCCACAAAACAACAAACCATCGTTTGTTGCATTCCTGGAAACTTCATGTTCATGTTTTTGTAATATCAGAAATGTAATAAGTAACAGTGACAGCCCTGGAGGGAGTAAAACAGTGAAATCAATACTGAATCAGGCATGCTTGTTGAAGATCCCATGCACGTCTTGGCGCGGATGTCTGCCAGCAGCATCGCTCGGAGGCTATGAGGTCCAGCAGACAGCCGAGCTGGACGCTCATCCTTTCTGATTGGTCGTTAACCCATGTGACGGCACAGCACGCACCACACAGTCAGCAGCCAGCACCCTGCCCCATCAGTGCTCCGCCCACAAATGTGTTCTAGCATTTTTTAAAACAAATATTACACTACAATTAAATAAATATTACAGAAAACGGGCAAAAATCTCATTTAGCCTAATGAGAAACTGTACTGAACTCAGAGTCTTTCTTTTTCTTTTTTTTTTTTTTTTTTTTTAGAAATATTAGATATTTAGACTATATTTACTATAATTTCACAGGTCAAGATATCATTTATCAAAACAATTGTGATTTCCATAGCATGGAAAAAGATGTGATCCTTCATATGCACAAAAATAATCTAATAATAACCAATAATCAATTTTTCTACAATATGTATTAAAACTAAATCAGAAGTCAAAAATCCAACATGTCACAATATTAATAATGCTCTGTAGCCAAGATTGGTTAACCCCTTAACAGGCCAGGATTTCTGTCAATTGTCTGCCTGACATTATACCACTAAATCTTTTTATTTTATTAAGCATTACATAAAAAGCTCTCATGTTTGATAGGAAACATTACTGAAAAGCATAACGGCAATATAAAAAAAATATTTAAGTAAATCTGCCAAAATTTAATGAATAAAATCATAAAAGTGGCTCTTTCCTGAACTTAATTTTAAAATGAGTATTTCTCTGAATACAAATCAAACAGTTTATGTCCTCCAAACCGTTATGTTTATCTGGTTTTTACGTCTATTTTTAAAACTGCAGAATTTGGGTTGATTTCTGTTACTGATCTAAAATTATTAAGTGACTGAACTGGCAGCGTCCAGCCCGTGTCCTGTAGGAGATTTCAAAGCCCTCACATTTTCGCAATGTAAATAAGTTATTTTACTTTCACATCATAAGCTTGAAAATCCAGAAGACAAAAAAGTATAGTAGTGTGAGTTATAAAGAATTTTATAAAGAATATAATCATTGATTCTCTCAGCTTGTCCTAAAATGCACGTGTAAAAGCATGTCCTTTAGTGGTGGATCTACAAAGCAGGACAGACAGGCTTTTTAGAGGGCATTGCATTCAGCCGAACACATCATTCAGAGCAAGCTTGGTGCTTGACCAAGGCCAGGATGATTGTGAAGGACCTCAGCCATCTGTTAAAATGAAAGATCAAAGAGTCGATGTGCACTTAATCTTGTCCACATCAAACACTGGTGTACATATTTCCACAAAATCTGAGTAGTGCACTACAGATTCACAATAGGCTGAATTAAATATTTGTCAGCGTTCTGCAAAACTCATAGTTGTTGAACACATCCGTGGGCGGAGCAGAGCTAGGTCAACTGAGGGGAAGAAGGGAGGGCTCCAGAGACCTTACCGAGGCTTCTGCCCCGTCAACCACAGATAGGCGTCGTAGAGCAGGGCGGGGATGGTGTGGCTCACCGTTGTCCAGTACTGATTGGTAAAGGGGTTGGAACGCAGGTTAACATTGGGCCGTCTGAAGGCCTGCTCTAATGGGTTGGTCTTGAAGGTCATGTTTATACAGTTCTCTGCGGGGGGGAGAATACACAAGCATAGACACACACACAGCGTTTAAACAGGACAACAAGCAGCTAGAGTGGGAGAGAGAGAGAGAGAGAGAGAATGAGAGAGAGAGAGAGAGAATGAGAGAGAGAATGAGAGAATGAGAGAAAGAGAGAGAGTGCAGAACCCAGGAGGCTGAAGGCACAGTCTGGCTTATGCATTCTCTCCCTTCAGCAATAAGCAACATTGCAACACATGACGTTGGGCTAGACTAAGCACGCAGAGGAGGGTTTGGGAGGGGCTGCCGGAACACGGTGCGATTTACCTGGGCTCCCGTCCCGTTATCCGGAGGCACAGATCATAGAGGAATGCTGGGGCCTTGTGGCTCACAGCAATCCAGTACTGATTGATTAGGTGATTGGATGTGAGATTTACATTGGGTCGTCTGAAAGCCTGTTCGAGGGGGTTCCTCTTGAAAGTGGATATAACATGGTACTCTAAGAGACAAAAGGGGGGTTCAGCAGAGTAAACCTCGCACAGCATTTCTGAAAACTTATTAAATCACATGCCAAATGGGCCATCGTTTTTCTCATCCAATAGCAATATCTAAATAATAGGTCTGCAACTAATGATTATTTTGGTAGTCGACTAATCTGCTGATCATTTTTTCGATTAGTCAACGATTATTTCTGCCAAGTCCTCCATCTCTAAAACAGAATCAGAAAAACAGCTAAACATGAGATTTAAAAGACATCTAAATGTCCACATGTTGTTTAAACGTGGAGAGTACTGATATTAAGTGAATAAATATGTAATCTGTTGTACGTTGGGTACTTTTGGAGACACAGACCAAGTTTATTATAATGGACATTGTCGATTATATCGACTAATCGTTGCAACCCTACTAAATAATAGTAAAGAAAAGAGGCGTAACACTGCAATGCAATGAATCATACTTACATTGTACATACAATGACATACCATAGGTCATTGGACTTGTGTCCCATGACTTGTGCATGTCCTGTGGAAGCTAATTAACATTACGCTGACCTTGGGATATGTCTGTAGAGCCTCATGCATTGAAAATGAATGTGGGCAGGGTACCTCCAGGTACAATATACACTGTATTATCATTTTAATTCCATTAAATGACACCAACATTATAATAATAATAGAATAGCATAAGAAAACAGTTATACCCTTTTAAAAACAACATAATTGGAATTAATTATAGATTATAGATTGGGATATATATTTATTTTTCTTCTCCTACTGCAGTACACACTGCGTGTATGTAGTCACAGTTATTAAAGCAATGGTCTGGTATTGCATGACTGGCTCAAATGCTGTTCACTGTTATAAATGTGAACAAACATACACATAAACACAACAGACAAATGTCATCATTATCAAAGATTATTGAAGTCATGTCGATGTGTTGTGCAATAAATCGATAATTTAATTATTGTGACAGTCCTATTATAAACTGACATGCTAAAAGTCAGTATATAGTAAATTGGTCATGAAGTGTAACCTCAGGGGATAGCTTGAAAACACTATTTACATTTACATTTATGGCATTCAGTTAACGCTCTAATCCAGAGTGATTTACAAGGCTATTCCTATTACAGAGTTGGGCTAATGTAGTGTTAGGAGTCTTGCCTAAGGACTCTTATTGGTGTAGCACAGCATAGTCACCCGGGCCTGGAATTGGAATTGGAACCCCAATCTCTCACATGGTAGCTCACTGGCAGGCGATGGTGTTATCCACTGAATCACTCTGGTTTGTGTTAAACAAACCAGAATATACTTTTTACTTTATACTGTAGAGTCATCTATGTACCACATTTAGCTTTTAGGACTTCACTAAGCTAAGCTAGCATGGTAGCCAAGTTTCTTTTTACCACAGAACACAAGATAGAGTGGGCTCTATAGCACACTTGCTAAACTAGTGTCTATTTCAGATACCCAGAGTATCAGACAGCTCAGCTGTTTTTGACCAACTTAAAACTTGTGTTTGAGAGAGTGAAGTCTAACAGGCTAACAGCAAGCATAAACACCACATCACAACACAGACGGTGTTCTGGCTAAATGAGGCTCAAATCGCACAGGTGTAGAAGATAAAGCTCCAAACCTGCACACACAGTTGAGTGAATGATTTGAGAAGTGTTGTGAGGCACACCTTTGCAGACTCATATGTCCAGGTTTAATGGTTTTGCCTTTGATTTGAACAGAGCCAATGATAAACATACAATTACTGTGGACATGTTTTTTTTTCCCACCCGTTTTCAGAGAGCGACTCAAATTTAGTGAGCGCCCCATCCTGTGGCCATCGTAAATGCAAGTGAATGAATGTGGTATTTTGGCCTGTATAAGCTTGACAGAGCAGAAATTTGGCACATTATACACATCATATTTATGAAATCCTTGTTTGATGAATTCCTCGTCCTTTGTTTGGAAATAATGTTAATATATGATATATGTGTACCGCCCAACCCTACTTGATATCCATCTTTGCTTACTGTCCTGATAAGGTGTAAGTGTTATAAGTGAATGGCTATATTTTTTTTTATTCAAATGTTCCACCTTTAAAGCAGCAAAGTTTAACAAATATAAAAAAAAGAGAACAAAAAATATTTTCTTATCTTAAATTAGCTATTTTTTTCATTTGCCTGCACATGCACTCTCAGGCAAAGCAGGAAACTGCTATGTAAAGAAACCGCTATCTCGCCACAGAATCCAAAATTCCAAGGCAAGTTGTCTCAACAAGAAATCCAAAGTAATAAAAGCTGTATTTGTCTCTCGCACAGTCACCATTCCTCAGCATGCAGGATATTGATAGCCCACTTTCCAAATGAAACTCCCCAGCAGTTTTTTACATCATCCTTGCAAACAGTGCCAGCTTTTCATTCTACTGTACAGCAAAGACGAACTGCTTTATCAGAAAAATAAACTAGGGAATTGTTCACTCATATAGATATCTCACAGGGAATCTTATCTACCAACTGATCCCTAAACTCTATAAAGAACAAACAAAACAATTCATACCGACTTCACCCCAGTGAAATGGATTGATGGAGCCTGTTGTGCAGTTGTATATCAATATGCTCTTTGGCCTAAAATCAAAAAGAGAGAGAGAACGTCACTGTAGTCGCTTTGCTTAAAATGAATAGACATCATTCAGCAATGTCTTTCTAAAGATTTCCTTTTGAGAAAAGTCCAAACAAAAAGTCTATTTTAAATTTAGCTTTGGCAGCAAGTGTAGAGGCCAATTTGTTTTGCACTGCTGAGGTACATCTATGGTTAAAGTAAACGCAGTGTGCTCTGTTGGTATGTTTGCTGGGATACTGAAAATGTTACATGTTCAATAATTATTTTTAAAATGTAGTATAGTATAATTGCTTTTTCTTTGGAAAGCAATTCAAAAATGCAATTAGCCTATTTAAGTTATTCAATGGTGAAAAAGTACATATTAATGAATGTGTTCAATATTCAGACAACTTACTCTCCAGAAAAGAAGATTTATTATAATTTTTACAGCTGCCTAAAACCTTTGCACAGTGCTGTATATATTCAGGGCTTATGTATCACATGTGTGTGCATGTGTCAGACTGACCTAGTGTGTCTTTGGGAACCAGAGTACCAAGCGGCAGCCAGCGTCGTGTTTATGACCACATCTACTGGCACGAGGTCAGCGACAGCACTGTTAGAGGCTCTCATGGTACGCAGGATGCCTTTCCCAGCCTGCAGAAAGAATTTACAGGAGAATTTACTGCCTCTACAGTACAACATCTACTGAGGTCACTTACCCACACACACTCTACTGATTAAGTTAATTAATAAAAAATAACAAAATATTCTTATATGTACAGAATGCTTAGTACAATAACATTAATTACAGCAGTAACAGACATTGTTCAATGGTTAAGTAATGTCTTATAAAATTAAAAACTGGTACTAGTTAAGATATTAAAATGACTAGATTTTAATGAATGAGACTGTTGTAAATGAGACTGAAATACATATAGATAATGCAATATTAACCATTACAAAATTATTTAACTAATGTCCTAACTAGTTTAACAATTAATAATTAGTTGAGATAGTATTTAGTGTGTAATGTTAATGTATCCTTATTGTAAAGTATTTATTTTTTTTTTTTTGCAGTGTATTACCTACATACAGTATCACTTTATACAGTATTCTCAAAATTCGGTCATTATCAGAATACCGCATCTTTTGGCCCTCAAAACCAAAAGGTATAAAACTTGAGTGAAAATTAAAATTTTATCAAAACAATTCAAGCTTTATCTTAGCTTGGTATTGGGAGAACATGAGAAATATTAAATTAAATACATTTTATTATATGATAAACATGCAGCAAGTGTGTTCAGTGTCCCTTGTAAATAAAACTGTACAATAGTTACTTTCTTAAAGGGGTGGTTATCTCAGGATTACAGGGTGAACAGGGAATTAAATGGCTGGTATTTTTTTTTATAAAATTAGTAAAATTAATCATTGAAATGCCTAAATTATCATCTAAGATAAATGCATGAATTGCACTTTAAAAAGTACTTTAAACTAAATGTTAATATTCCCCTATATTGGCAATCATGTTTTCATTCAGAGTGAACCTTGAAAATGCATTGTTATGCAGTGTTTGTATTAAATTTAAACAACATAATATATGGGTGCTGACCCCAATAACAAAAAAAAAGAAGTAGCACTTACAGCAATAAATATTCCACTGGGTCCGTTGAAGTTATCTATCCAGCCCTGTAGTGGAAAGTACGGGAAGATTAGATACAGAACACACTCTTCCACAAGTACAAATGTTTGAAATGACACTGCAGTAAAGTGAGAGGAGAGAGATCTTTACAGGAAAGGGTTCCTTCCAGCTGGCTCCGACTATTGAAGGCCGGATGATGGCCACATTGAGGTTCCCACACTCCTGCTGCACCAGGTGCTCTGCCAGGGCTTTGGTATATGTGTATGTGTTGGGGCGCTCCCCGATCAGTTTAGGAGTCATCAAACCCACCAGCTTATCATCCATCCACCTGTACATGAACACATGAAAAACATCATGATCAGGCCTATATAAAGTGTACCTAACTTAAAGTTAGAAGAAAAATAAGAGGCAAGTTGAAATTATGAGTTTCTTTGGAAGAAGGATTATGATCACAAGCCATCAAACCAAGCTGAACTGCTTAATTTTTGCACCAGAAGTGCATTAAGTTATCCAAAAGCAGCGTGTAAGACTGGTGGAGGAGAACATGATGCCAAGATGCATGAAAACTGTGATTAAATACCAGGTTTATTTAACCAAATATTGATTTATGAACTATATCATTTTCTGCAAATAAATGCTCTATATGTCAATATATTTTTATATGGAATTTGGGAGAAATGTTGTCCGTAGTTTATAGAATAAAACAACAATGTTCATTTTACTCAAACATACAGCTATAAATAACAAAATCAGAGAAATTGATTCAGAAACTGAAGTGATCTCTTAATCCTTTCCAGAGCTGTATAGGTAGATAAATAAAAAAGGTTGAACAGAGCAATACACTGAAATAGCCTGAGCAATTAATCTAAAGGATTTATCATCAGGATGAAGCACTGGTTCCACAATTTTAAGAGTGGATTACTACGTTCCATCCTTTAATTTATTTATATGACCATAGACACGCATACCAATATGAAAAAGCTTTTGCAGAGGAGGTATATATGTGCAAAATAATGCCATATGATAATCTTAAAATCATTATTATATTCTTATGCAATTTTCAAATATATCTTTACTGTGATTATATTTCACATTATTCACAGATTATATTTTTTCTAAATGCAAATTAATTTATAACACTTAATTACTTAGAAAACAATAACCATTTATTTCTTTTTTATTTCTTTTAATGTTGATAATGATAATGGCTTATAGCCAATGAAAAACCATAAAATCAGTATCTCAGAAAATTTGATTATTACATAAGGCCAATTGATATTTTTGGCAGGGTGGAAAATGTGCAAAGTCCTGCTGGAAAATGAAATTCACATCCTTATAATACTAAATTACTTAAAAACAATCATTTTTTTCTTACTTCATAACAAATAATTATATACAATAACATTTATATGTACACACAGACATGCAAAAAGTTATTAAAAGTTAAAATTGATCATGCAGTGTTATTTCAGGTGATGGCTTGGGAATGCACAGACTTGTATAAGTTGTGAGGTGTTATCTTATAAATGAGGCTAAACACTTGCAAGTGAGTTGAAGTGAGACCTGATAGTGTGTGCCAGATGGATTATACATTCCATTTTCTGAAGTTGTGTAGAGAATGAACATTCCTCGATGGTGTATATTTGATATTTTTGCAGAACGATCACTTTAATCCTTTCAGGAGACTTACTCGAGTGTGTCTATGAGCTTGCGGTAGTCGACAGGTGGCGGGTAAATAACCTCCTCGATCAGCTCACGGTTGCAGTTGGCGTAGGCTGTAGAGACGTGGATGAAGACCTCCAAATGCTTCATCTTGTGGGCCAGACTCACCATCTTCTGCGTGGCCAGTACGTTCAGCTGCATGGCATCTCTGCAGAACACACCCATACACAATGCTTACTGCCAAACCTGTAGAACAGCTTCTGATTCAGCAACTAAATCATACTAAACTCCTGTAAACCGAGCCACATCAGCATGTCAGAGCATGGGGAAAATTATTATTTGGCAATATTATATAAGACCAGGGGCAGGTTAAGCTTTAGATCTGTTTACTAAGGGCGTGGGTTTGTACTAGTGCTGTGAATCTTTGGGAATCCCACAATTCGATTCACAATTGATTCTTGGGGTTACGATTTGATTTTTTTTCCCGATTCATTCAAATTCTTTTGGATTTCTTTTTCTTTATCCTCCATACTTTAGTGGTGCAACAACAAACACCGTAACACAACACTACATGACCCTCTGTTGCCTAATAGGGAGAGGCAGTAAGAGCAAAAACTTTCCCTGTTCTGTTGCTGCTGTCTCGCGTCTCTCACCTACTGTCCCTTTCTTTTAAGTTTCTTTGATTTTACCAAATTAAAAACCTCTGGAATATAATCAAGAGGAAGATGGATGATCACAAGCCATCAAAGCAAGCTGAACTGCTTACAGGCATAAAGTGATCCAAAAGCAGTGTGTAAGACTAGTGGAGTAGAACATGCCAATATGCATGATAACTGATTAAAAAACGATTTATTCCACCAAATATTGATTTCTGAACTCTTAAAACTTTATGAATATGAACTTTTTTTATTTGAGGTCTGAAAGCGCTGCATCTTTTTTTGTTATTTCAGCCATTTCTCATTTTCTGCAAATAAATGCTCTAAATTACAATCATTTTATTTGGAATTTGGGAGAAATGTTGTCTGTAGTATAAGGAATAAAACACCAATGTTCATTTTACTTAAACATAAACCTATACATAACAAAATAAAAAAAGAGAAAAAAAAACATAAAAAAGAGAAACTGATTCAGAAACTGAAGTGATCTCTTATTTTTTTTCAGAGCTGTATTTATGTGCAATTAACCAAAGAGCAATGGTAGATATGGCATATATTGACAAAAGCAAATCTAAATCCGGTTCTTCAGATCTCAAACCTAAGCTAAAGGACGGTGTACACCTGATAGTTGGGTCGTATCGAGGTCAGATTACATTCTTACAACAAACAAAGTGCTATAACTATATTCACAACTGCCCAAACTAATCACAACAAGGCTAAAAACAGCAATTGTGACCACAGCCTTTTGAGCTCTGGTGTGTAGGTGGGTCTCAGTCAGTTTCTAACTAAATTCTGGTAAAGGTTTAAGTTTTAAATATGAACGCAACACAGACCAGATGCATTTGAACAAACCAAACACAGGATGTGATGTAATAAGATGCTGAGGAGAAATTGTTCCTGCAGCTAGATTTGTGCAAAGGGCCAATCCTGCTCGCAAAATCTAGTATAAACATCCACATCCACCAACGTAATGAGCCCACTTAGACCCACTTGAGACTCTGTGAAGACCTGCCCATGTTTCTGTTCTTTAACTGTTCTGTTCTTCTTCTGTCTGACACTTTGGTTTAGCGGGGATGAGTCCCACACCACATACTAGCACACTGCACAGCGTTTTAAAGAGCCACTAAACCCTAAACCACATTTTTTTCCATTAATAGCTGAAATGTGTTACTTTGAAGTAACAAAACATACCAGTTCTGCTTAAAATTTTATAAACATTTCCTAAGCTTTAAAAAACTCTTTTATTGTGGTAATTTTTGCCTCTGCAGAGCCCGCTCAGGTTCAACTGTATTATAAGCGAGGATGATGCGTTCATGTACTTTGGTATGCAGACACATCACAATATGGATTAATATTAGTATTAGTATTAATAATACCGCCACCATCTGGATCTCGCTAACAGAGGCACACTGCTACTGCTGCAGCTCAGCCAATCAGCTCTCCCTCCTGCCTGCTTCTAAACCCATACATCACCCAGTGCCCCTCCCAAACTACCCCTCCCAATTTTTTTTTTTTAAGCTTTTTTCATATTTGTGCTGGTAGTGGAGTCAGAAAAATCATTGTGTTTAGTGCCCCTTTAAAGCTTTCCACTATTAGAACTGTATTTATCATTGAAGTTGTCTGTGTATAAGTGAAGACGTGAGAGAGTTGGGATGTAGCCACGGTAATGTTACGTTTTACTGTTTTAAAATATGGCTTTTTTTTAAATAACATATATTATAACATAAAAATGAACATCGGTACACACTTTAACGTTTAGTCACTCCATACTGCTTGATATTTGCTTGCTATGACCACTATGAATGCAAAGTGAACCAGAACTAAAATGTAATATTGAATCAATAAGATCGAATTATAAACACACAGTCTTAAGGATTAAGTGACACAGCTTACTAAGGCTTTGTAAATTGTGTGTGTGTGTGTGTTAAGAGCTAGAGCAGACAAGAAGAACAGTTGGCTTGGGAACAGTACAGTAAAGTCGCATTTTTTTAGCATTTTGATGGCGATACACAGAAATAACCATATAAAAACAGATCAATTAACAGATAAAAGAGATCATCAAGATCACAACTCACTTGAGAGGCTCATTGAAGCGAATGGTGGCAGCACAATGGAAGACTATGTTGATGCAGTCTGCCAGAGTGTCCTGGTCTTCTTTACTGAGGTCCAGGTCTGGTATAGTCAGGTCACTGTTTACAGCTACAATCTTCTCTGCAAAGTCTGGCTGTTCTTCCCTCAATCTGTCGAAGAGCTGAGCATCAAGACACAATAATTACACATCACATTTCAGATTTAGGCTTTCAGCACATTTATAAACACATTCATTAACACCGGCGCCTCAAGTCCATGGGAGGCAACCCGGTAAAAATTTGAGCCAAGGTGAACTTTATGCAAATGAATTTGTGCAATGCGATGCATCAATCCAATCAGAGATCGCGTGTTTGCGTGATACGTGTTCTCAGACCAGAGTATGTAAACATTTTATTTTCTCTTACATGCCTACTAGGAAGGCATGGAAGAAAAGCTAATCACTGCATTGTTTCAGGCTTCTCTGTCCTTTATGATCAATATCTGCTGATTTACAGGGACTCTGATCAGCGTAATACAGCGTGGAGGAAGGGTGTGCAGAGATTGTTGGGGTCTCTGGAGGGTTTTGAAAATATAAATATATAATTTAATAGGAAAAAATAGCTTTTGTAACCTATATGCTGCTCAGTAGACACTGTTATATTTATAAATGTATAGGAAATAAAGCCTGTATAAAACCATTTCCCATTTAAACGCTTCAATTAGACGACGCAGGAAATGCTTTTGTAACGCCCACATGCGAGTAGTTGGAGGGGAACGGTGCGTTCGTGTGCTTTGACGTGACGGATCAGTGTAAACGTAGCGTTAACGTAAACCCAGTGACAGCAGCTCTGAACTCACCTTGCAGGTGATCATGTCTGTGATGCGAGCGCGGGGGGACTGGCCCGATTTGGGCCGAACCAGAACATAGGCAGCTTTGACTCCAGGGCAGGAGCGCAGCAGCTTCTCCAGCAGAACCTTCCCCATGAAACCCGTCGCCCCTGTGATGAGAACATTCTTCCCGGTGTAGTACTCCGGAATGGAGACCATTCTGACCCTCCTCTGTCACACCCCTGAAACCACACACACCACAACATCAGCTCCATTACAGGAAGTTAAAAACAAATAAAAAACAAACACTCTGGAGTCGCTCTCACAGAAAGACCAAATACTGCAGCATGGAATGTTCAAATATATCTGATTGCTTTAATCCATCGTACACAGACATGCCAACTGTCATAGGACATGGGTTGAATTATCTTATATAATTATCTTTGGTATTTAATTTGTGCAATGAAAAAAAAATGGCAACATTTCTAAAAAAAATCTGCAAAGAACCACAAATATTTTAATTTGTTTGGGATTCTAAACATTTTTTGGGTCTAGCCCAAGCATTTACCACTTAAAAAAATTAAATGCTTTAGAGGGAAAAAAACACGTGTAGAAACAAAAACAGAAAAAAAAAAAAAATTAAATAGTACTAAGCTTGAACTAACAGCTTAATTTTAGAGCAATAAAATAAAATAAACTTAAAAATACAAACTTTGTTTAGTTTAGAAAAAGTACTTAACTTCAATTAGTTGTTTAAACTACAAAACAATCACTTTTAACAGATCCTTACACTTGTTTAACAGCATTTATTAGGTCAGTCAGGCCTCAACTCTCATTACTAATACCAATTTTGATAGTTTTACCATAGAAAAGGCCCATTTCTTAAATTCTTTACCACTAAAAAGGAGCCTAGAATTCCTAATATTGCATATTAGCACATGTTTTGCTTCAGTAGATCAAACAACACATTTGAAGGTTAGTTTAGACAAAGCCAAGTGTAAAAACCTGGAACTGGTTTGGGATTTTAATTTACTATGTACCTAGGTATGTTACTAGGGATGCAATATATTGTTTTTAAATCATCACCACAATGTACATATACACAATACAAGGCTCCAGACTCGTTTGAAAGAAAGGTTTTTAAATGAAAAAAGTAGAAATTGGTGCAATGCAGAAACAAGCACAACAAAGAAACCCTAAAATTCCTAAGTTTAAAATGATTTTTAATTTTAATGCTCTGAAATAAAGCTGACACAGTTTCGACACAATTAGCATTTGTGCAACACTTAAACCAACAAATTGTTAAAATCTTTTAAGTGAGCTTTACCTTCTTGAACCTCATTCACTTGTTCTTTATCTCTACTTACACCCAGAATTAAGGCTTCCTCTTTGGGGAAAATTGTAGATTATACTTCTTTGGATGAATATTTTGCCATCAATGTTTTTGCATTTTCTGAAAACTGCTCCTCTAAACAAGGATATTTAAACATGTGTAGCTACAGATGAAGTTCCCTGTCTGGCATTAAATTACTTTGTACATCCTGTCAACACAAAAATAATAGATGCCATGGTGGATGCAGTGTTCAGTCTGGATCTGCAGTATTTACATTAAATACAGAAGGACAACCGATGGCTTGTTTATGCTTATTCTGGTTGAGCAACAATGGGTGCTTTCAAACAATGCTACAAGAAAGGTTTTACAAGAATATTTACTACAAAGTTCAGCAGCATGTGCTGAACACCTGCTTTGCTAAAAAGTAGCTCTTGAGTAGCTTTAAACAGGTCCCAAGGTCTCGGTTAGGCAGCGTGAACTCAGAGCTCACAGCACCAATTATCACCTTCCTGTTATCAGTTGACACATTTTGGTAAAGTGAGTCACTCCCACCGAGCGGAACTTCTAAAAGCAGAAACGCTAGAAAGCGTTCACTTAAGAAACCATGCGTGCTTCTACGCTGGTTTCAGAGAGACTTCAATTTTTGATTGCATGAACTTCCTCTGGCAGTGGAAGTGATGAAATTGGACCATGCTGTTCCCTAGATACAGCAGGCCTACGCTTTGCTGCACGCAGGATACCTTCCTGAGGGAGCAGCGACGGCGAAGTGGGCAGATACACATTATTAACAAGACAAAGCACAAAGTAAAAGAGAGTTGCTGAAAAAAACAGTCAGGATTCAGTCGTTTAACTGCTTTCTTCACAGGTTCCTGACTTGTGTCTCTTATTCGCTGACAGTAAACCAATACAGCCCATTCAGCGAGGCATCCAGTCAGACAGGGGCTTAATCTAATCTCTCTCAGAGTGAAGGCTTATCAAGGTCAGCCCTGATCAAACACACACAAATCTCTCCTCCAATACATCAGGCAATATAAGGGTTAAAAAGTGACCAGTAATCCAAACCGGTAGCTTTAACAGATAACCCAAGTATGCTATAGCTACCCGCTCTAACCAGCACAAAGACATCCATCTGCTATTGAAAACACTGATCAATTCAGCTTGGAAATATCATTAGTAGGCCTGTCACAACAATTACATTATCAACTTATCGTACAATAAATGGACATAACCTCAATAATATTAGATATTGTGATAACGTCTATTTCGTTTATTTGTATGTCTGTAAACATATATAACAATGAAGAGTATTTTAGCTATTTTATTTTAGCAATAACAGGCCAATCCATCTGTAATCAATTCAGCTTGGAAATATCAACAGTAGGCCTGTCAAAATATAACATTATATTAATAATATTAGATATCGTGATATAGTCTATTGTGTTTATTTGTATGTCTGTACACATATATAACAATGAAGAGTATTTTAGCTAGCAATAACAGACCAATGCTCCAAAAACTGAGACTCCATATGCAAAGTGTGGACTGCAGTAAGTAAGAAAAAATATATATTTTTCCAAAACTATGATTATTAAAATTTTGTTTTCTTTGAGGGTATAATTTCTTTTTTCATGATATTCTATTATCATTATATCAGTGACATTAAATGGTCTTAAAATGACAATAATTTCTGAGACAATATATCACCCGCAAAAAAATCCTAACATGACAGGCTTACCCATTAGCACTGCCAGTTAGTCAATTGCCATTGTGGGCTTCATAATAAAAGTCCTCAGGACAACTCATAAACTTACACAGTGGTTTGCAAATTTAGTTATGCCCCTTGAACTTTTTCACGTTTTGTCACTTTAGATGATAAATGGTTTTCCAAATTGTAATCAAATAAAAATCTGAAAAGTGTGACAGCTGAAAGTATTCAACCCTCTTTACTCTAAAAATTAGTAAAGCTGTGTGTAATTTGGTCTCAGTATGAATACAATGTTCTGTGAAGGCCTCATCAGTTTGTTGGAGAACACTAGTGAACAAACAGCATTATGAAACGCAAAGAACTCACCAGACAGATCAGAGATAAAGTTGTGAAGAACTTTAAAGCAGGGCTAGGTTATACAAACATATCCAAACTTTGAGCATCCCAAGCAGCACTGTTCAATCCATCATCCAAAAATGGAAAAAAGTATTCTACAACTGTTTCTACAAACATATCAAGACATGACCATCCACCCAAACTGACAGATCGAGGAAGAGCACTGGTCAGAGAAGCAGCCAGAGGCCCATGGTCACTCTGGAGGAGCTGCAGAAATCCACAGCTCAGGTGGGAGAATCTGTCCACAGGACAACTACAAGTTATCTGCTAAATAGTACCGTTTGCAGTTTGTAGCCACAAGCCATGTAAGAACACAACAAACATGTGGTAGAAGGTGGTGTGGTCTGACGAATCAAAGGGGATTTTTTTTTTGCCTAAATGCAAACCGCTATGTTTAGTGGAAAAGATACGCTGCGCATCACCCGGAACATACCATGCTTTTCTATAGCAAGGCAAGGATTTTGTTTTTAGGGACAGGGAATGTATTTAACTAATATTTTGAAAGCGATGCATCATTTTCGTTATGTGTCAAAATATGAAAAAGTAAAAAAAAAAAAAAAAAAAAAAAAAATCCATCTTCTATAAATTCTTTGTCATTTTAGGTGAATACGAGTAAATAACCTATAGAAACTGATCTAATGTTGTAAGAGATATAAATTATATACAGAATCTGTTACTGACTGATGTTCTTTATAGGACACTGATGTCAGTTAACTGCATTTAATCAGAGCAGGAAATGCAGAAAATTAGGCTATATGTTTCCAAAGTCCGTTAGTGTCAGTGTGTGATGGTGTAGTTGCACCACAGGCAGTCGTTTTTATACTGTCTATACCGATATTAAAATTATAATGCATCAACTAAAATTAAGAAACGTATTGTGATAGAATTTTGGTGATGTCGTCCAGTACAACCAAAACCTAAAGCATTTCCACACATGATGAAATGTACAAGAAGAAATGTTCCTTTGTGTTTGGAATCATCATGGGAATTACAGGTAGATCTCACCCCAGCTGATGGCAAAGTACAGTACAGGCCAAAAGTTTGAACACCTTCTCATTCAATGCGTTTTCTTTATTTTCATGACTATTTACATTGTAGATTTTCACTGAAAGCATCAAAACTATGAATGAACACATGTGGAGTTTTATGTACTTAATAAAAAATGAGCTGAACCTCCACAGTCACCGGACCTGAACCCAATCCAGATGGTTTGGGGTGAGCTGGAGCACAGAGTGAAGAAGACAAAGAGGCAACAAGTGCTGATAAACACCTCTGGGAACTCCTTCCTTTAAGACTGTTGGAAAACCTTTCATTTCAGGTGGCCACCTCTTAAAGAAGCTCATTGAGAGAATGATGCCAAGAGTGTGCAAAGCAGTAATCAGAGCAAAGGGTGGCTATTTTGAAGAAAGTTATTTCACCTTTGTTTTGTTAAGTACATAAAACTCCACATGTGTTCATTCATAGTTTTGATGCTTCAGTGAGAATCTACAATGTAAATAGTTATGAAAATAAAGAAAATGCATTGAAAAAGAGAAGCTGAGTCCAAACCTTTGGCCTGCACTGCACATCATCTCATCTAACATCAGAAACCAACCACACAAGTTAGATTTTTACGAGAGGTGTACAACTCTTCAAAAAATGAGGAAGCTCCCCTCAGTTACAGACAGTTGGAAACATATTCAGTCCAGTGCAGTGATCACATGAACCATTCAGGTTCTTTAGAACAGAACAGGTTCCACAGCCTGCTGCAGACACGCAGTTTTAACAGCCTCTCTTTAGCTGAAACAGCAGTGAGGCACTGTTTACTGCACAACACTGGAGCAGCGTGGAGCTCAACCTCCAGCAGGTTCAGAGGAGAGTGCGTGACGGCACAGAGCAGGTGATCATTTCCAGACTCATTTTTCAAACCTGCGCTCTCAAATCTGCAGCTTAAACACATTCATCAGTAAATATTATGATTATGTAATACATCTGCTGTGTGTTCTACACAGGCTCCTTTAAAGCACCATCTAAATGACAGCCTGCTGAGAAACCTTCAGATTTAACAGGCTTTTAGCTGGAACAAACATACATATATGACCTTATTTTTTAAGATTTTTAAGGTTTCATGGTGTATTACAGTATTTTTATATATATTTATTATATATTAATTTTTGCATGACTGTGTTTTAATATAGGTTTGTGACCTCCTCTACAATTAGGAGCACATATAATATCAAACACTAAGGCTTTAAATTAAGGCTTTGATTACTGGTGGGTTTACTTTGTCCCACAAAATTACACAATATATGAAGAAATCTGACTTTATTAGCAGAAAAATATAAACAATAAACCTTAATAAAAGATACGCAAACAACTTTGATGCAGCTTCCCTTATAAAACTAAAAATATTTTAAATAGTTTCAGAAACACTATAAAAAGACCTAAAATATTCAAAATGTAAGTATTCAAAAAAAAATATTTCTCAAAAAAGACAAAATTAATATCAATTTACAATGTTATTCTTAATGTTTATATCAGCCACATTTGCCTTCTTTCTCCAGTTAATAAATACAGTTAGTTCAGTGTGCATTAAAATTATCCTTTAAGCTACAGTATTAATATATTTATAATGTCTGTAGTTACTGCTTTTGAAGTTTACTTGCAACTCATAGCCAGAGTTTTGGGGGTCTTATATTTTGAGCTGAATAAACAATTCTGGGCTCATCTGAGTATCTGGGCTCAAAAGAGTATCTTTTCTCAGAGCTGTGAATTAATTGCGCAATTTCATTCGTCCCTTTTCTAAGTAAATAATTGCTGTTTAGCTGTTTTCCTATTTTGTTATGGAGAAAAAAACACTTTAACAGTAATGAACAGCAACAGGAGCTCTTCAGATAAAGTGCTGTTCTCATTTTTCATTGCGTTCTATCGAAATATAAAACTAAAGTCCTCATATCCTTTTTTTAAACAATGATTCAGCATGTTAAAAATAATATGCGCCTGCTGCTGCAGCTGGACTACACCAATTAGCCATAACATTAAACCCACCCCCCTAATATTGTAATAATGTAGTTCTGCCTTGTGCTACCAAAGCAAAATCAAATCATCAAGGTGTCCTGTAGTATTCGGCACAAGATGCTGGCAGGAAATCCTTTCCTAAATTCCTAAAGTTGTAAGGTGGGGCCTTGGGGTTTGGGCACGCATGAACGTGCAATCAGCCCACATAGGTGAAGCGACAGGACGTAGAAAATGTCTATAATCCACTCACTAAACTGCAGTGTGAAACCAAAATGTACACAATAAGGATGTAGACAGTGAGGAATCAAGTCAACTACCTCCAGTTTCACTCACAGACTAACTTCCAGACCCAAAGTAGTGTATGGTGTTCAGACTACTCAAAAACACTTCTACCAAACAGAAAGAAACTAGCAGCTCTAACCACATCATCTCACACATTGGAAGTGTGCTCTATTTCTGGTCGTGGGGCATTTTTTGCTGCTATATGACATATGTCTCACACCCATTGACACCAACCTTGTTTCAGTGTCTACGCTTAGAGAAAATAATTTCCATAAATCGCACACTAAATGTCTATAAAATGTTTCTGGGTAGATCATCAGAGCTTAAAAAGAACACACTTCATTACAAGAAGCACAATTAGTCCTGTTTAACTGTATGAAGTGCAGCTAACGTTTTACACAAATTACTGTTATGTTATGGCTAGGATATAATGTGGATAGCAGTGTTTAAAATCTCCTGCTATTTGTGTGCAGTGTGAAGTTGATTTTAATAAAGTTTTAAGAGTTCAGATCAAATCAATATTGGGTGGAATAACCCTGTTTTTTAATCAAAGTTTTCATGCATCTTGGCATCGTGTTCTCCTCCACCAGTCTTACACACTGCTTTTGGAAACTTTATGCTCCTTTACTCCTGCTGCAAAAATTCAAGCAGTTCAGTTTGGTGGTTTGATGGTTTCTGATCATCCATCTTCCTCTTGATTATATCCCAGTTTTTTTTTTTATTTGGTAAAATCAAAGAAACTCATCATTTTAAATTTTATTTTATTTTTTTTCCAGAGCTGTATTTTTTTACGATTTTGCCCACCCTTACCATTCAGATAGATATTTCTAATCTTTGCCACTGCTTTCCTTTAAAATACTGCAAGAAAGTGGATGCTTCTAGAAGAAACTAGCAACAACCTAGAGATACAATATTTATAATGATACAGTGGTTATTATTCAAAAACATACTGTTTTATACATTGTAAGGCAATACATTTACAAATTTATATTAGATTTTTTAAATCGAGAAATTTTAATTTTAAGAAAACTGCTAGTGTGAAAAAATCTCAAAAAGGGATTACCTCTCTCTCACCCTGCAGCTCTGAACACTAGCCAGGCAGACGTAACTGAAACAGCTGAAATGTTCATGGGCATGCAGTGCTGCTGTAACACGGTCACCTGAACTCTCTGCGGTGGCTGCCTCACATGTACAGGCTTCAGCATATCACACTCACACACTCACACCTCTTTACTTTCACTCTATAGTATATAGATACGCCACTTTAACACCTTGTGCATCTGTATCTACAATGATGCCACATTTCTACATGTTCTAAATTATATTGGGCCTTCTATCTGATGTCTTAATGTAGCTTATTTACAAAAGTTGGCTATTTATCCTATATGTACTTATCCTACAATACATAGCTCTGGAAAAAAAATAAGAGACCACCTTAAAACTATGCGTTTCTTTAATTTTACCAAATTTAAAACCTCTGGAATTTAATCAAGAGGAAAATGGATGATCAAAAGCCACCAAACCAAAATGAACTGCTTATATTTTTCACCAGGAGTAAAAGCATAAAGTTATCCAAAAGCAGTGTGTAAGACTGGTGGAGGAGAACATGATGCCAAGATGCATGAAAACTGTGATTAAAAACCAGGGTTATTTCACCAAATATTGATTTCCAAACTCTTAAAAATTTATAATATGAACTTGTTTCTTTGCATTGTTTGAGGTCGGCAAATAAATGCTCTACCTGACAATATTTTTATTTGGAATTTGAGAGACATGTCTGTAGTTTATAAAATAAAACAACAATGTTAATTATACTTAAACATAAACCTATAAAAATCTAATTCAGAGAAACTGATTCAGAAAATGAAGCTGTATATGTGCATCCCATCAATTATTTCACCTTCATATCGCCCATTGGCTTTACAAACAAATTAACTTAAAGTATTTTAGCCAGTTGCATAATGACAAATTTATCAATAAAGCAATCAATAGACTGGAGAGTGGTAGAAAAAAAGTACATATCATATTGCATCCTCCACTTTTAACTACCCAAAGTGAAAATTCTTAGCTATATTTACTAACATAAAGCTACAAATGCCATGCTACTAATGGTTGTATAACTGATCTTACAAAAGTCCCACTTTAAATTTAACGTAAAGTTCAAAAGAAACTTAATTTAATGTACAAATAATTGGACTAATGCAGTTATATCCAGTTGTTAAGAAAAAAAAAAAAACAGGTCATCTCTTTACTTATTACTATCTAAAATGTCTAAAATTAGAATTAAAGTGCAGCATGTCAGCTGCAGATGATTAGAACACGGTTGGAGGGGATTTTGGAGGAGACTGTCTAGGCCTACATTTACAAACCAGCAGAACTGAAACACTGAATCTGATTTTCATTTGTGTTTTTAAAATCTGATACATATCTGATACATGTCTAAAGAGGTTTTTCATTTATCATTACCAACAACATAATTAATCTTTGAGGGGTCTAAGTTTGAACTGCAGTATATTTTGCTCTATGGGATAGTATTTAAATATTTATTTTTATAGATCTGTGACGACTGAACCAATGACAGCATTAAAGTATCAGAATAAGTATAATTTAATGTGCAAACTCTCTTTAAATCTATGATTTTTTTTTATTAGCCATCCCTAATCGTATCTAATAACAAGGGTTGAAAATCTCCCACAGCACATCTTTTGTAGCCAAACTCTGAACTAAAAACCTTCTTTCCGGAGTCTGAGCGGAGGCTGCGTCCCATAGTGTTGTGCAGTGTGACTCTCATCCAAAAACTACTCAGCATTTCTGAGAGTGAGGAGGGAAGGCAGCCTCCGCAGTGACACCGCCATTAAACGGACACTTAATTCTGTAAGAAAGGAGCTGAGAGGTATTAGTTCTGCGGGACTCTGCATGAAGAAGTGGACTCCTGGGTACTGCTCTAATCTGACCTTCCGAACCGATCGCTGAACTTTCCCCAATTGATCCAGGGTCTTCCCACATAGCAGCGCATCCCACAGGCGTGGGCCGTGTGACATCAGCACCTTACACGTCCTGCAGATGCAAATCGGGCCAGGATTCCACATCCTCGGCTTGAATAATTGATGCACCATATGCATACAGCCTTGAAAGGAGGCGCTTGGGGATTGAAGACTGTTTATATCCAATGTGAAGAGATAAGCGAGTGGGGGAAGAAAGTGTTATGACACTATTTCAACACCTTGAAACTGTCAGATGACTTTAACCAGGTCTGCTGGTTCTTCTGCAAGTGTGTAGGAAGACACAATCTTATTGTATTGGCTGAAACTGCTGAGGAAAACTGGCTCAGGACAGTCAGAGAATTGGTAACACACAGCTGTGAGGTCTTGTGATCCTCATTATAAGGGCAGAGGGAAAACTACAGAGTGCACATAACCAAGCAACTCAAGCAAATGGAGGCTTGTGTGGTAAAGAATGTAAATAGTTTTAAATCCAAAATAATGCATTTGTAACTTATAGAATTATAGAATTCTACTGCACTTCATACGTGTCATGCAGAGGGAGAATTATAGCCTTTCTGACTCAATGTTCATGGGTTTTTAGTTATGTACAGTATTAAAGATATTTATAGACTTTTATTCTACTAGGTTCCACAGAACTTCATAACCTGTCCTGCAGTGAAAGCACTGCTCTTAATGCTGCAGACAGAACAAACACATGAAACTAGTTCTAAAATCTGGTTTGATACTTTTGAGTAATCACAAACACAGTCTACGCATAGTCTGTGTGAACAGCCTACAATGTTGTGCTCGTTAATAGTTTCGTGCATTGTGTGTAGAATTGACGCGTAAGAATAAGTTGTGCAACCAACGCAAAAAAAAATTACTTTAGTGAGCTAAAACAGTTAAAAAGTTTAGGATTGTAATTTATTACATTTAACATTATTATTAGGATAGCAAACAGCGTTATTGCACATCCCATTTTTTGTCCACATTGTGCACTTTATAAAGTTTTTAAAACCTCTTTCCCTCCAAAACAAATGCCATTGTAATCTACTAGTTTCCACAGCACCTCATACCCTGTCCTGCAGAGGGAGCACTTCAGATTTTCTGCTTTAGAAAGGACATACAATACCTCTTTTTACACCCATTTTATCCTATACAAATCATGTTCATTAAGTCCTTTGCACAAAATTACCCTTTCAGAATGAGACATTTTAGGGCTATTAAGGAAGTAAGCTGTTGCTGGCCACTTCATTTTTACTGCTGAGCTTTTCCCACACATTAGTGTTAGCTTTTGCAAAATGACAAAACATGAACCAGCTAGTTCTTGCTTGAAGATTTAAGCAAACCTGTTATTTGAAAGTACTTACATTGCACTTATCTGCTGACTTGACATTGACAGTAGGTACAGATCCTTTCCTCAGACAAAGTCTGCTGGCTAATCCTGCTGTGTACTTTCCACTGTGGTGGATCTTCAACTGATCAGAGGGGTGGTGCCAGGGTGGTTCTATGCATGTTTCCCTATTGTAACGTCACAAGAATGGAGCCATCCAAACATAGGCTCATAGAAGCATATGATTTCTGACCCCTTTTACAACTGATTCACAGAAAACAGATGAATTTTTTTTTTACGTTTGGAGTTTTCATAGGGGAAGTTGAGACCAAAGAAGCAGTACAAAAGCAGGCAAAACATCTTTCCCTCCAAAATTGAATAAATGCCACAGCACTTTACCAGATTCCACATCATTTTACACCCTGTCCTGCGGAGAAAGCAATTCTGCCTTTCTGTTTTAATACCATTCGGTTTATAAATATTACAGTTAGGTACAGCATTATATAACGTATTTCTGTGCAGAGTTTATTAATTATCTGTATTTATAGACAACATTATCTAATGCACTACTGTGCTGAGTTTATTAATGGCACTCAGTTAAAGACAGTATTACAGTATTATCTAATACTGGGTAGGCCAGAGTTTATTAATATGAGAGAGTCCGATAGACATGGGGTTATCGAGTTACTTGTGAAAGTGTGGTGAGGAAAGGAGAGCAATAACAACCATAAATCTAGCCATAAAATAGTAACACACTCATTACTATACTATAAGATAACTGAGATAGCTGAGATAACAGTACGGAAAGGGAAAAAATCTCAGTGGAAAAGTGATAAAACTTTTGAAGATGTCCTGCTTTTCAATAGAGAAGGTAGACAGTTAACTACAATAATAGCATACACAATTTAAAGCTAGCTTAGCTAAGCTAACTTAGATAACATTAAAGAAAAGAGGAAACACTCAGTGGAAAAGTGACAGACCTTTTGAAGATTATAGTATAGTGAATTTCCTGCTTTACAGTAGAAAAGATAGATAGTTAGTTAGTTAGTTAAGTAAGTTAATATAGTAATACACACATATTAAAGCTAGCTTAGCTAAGCTAACTCAGATAACATTAAAGAAAAGAGGATAGCTGAAGTCTCAGTGGGAAAGTTACAGAACTCTGAAGATTAGAAAGGTTTAGAGAATTATCACAGCTTTCCAGTAGAAAAGATAATTAGTTAGTTAGTTAATCAACTAAATTATTAATACACACACATATCAAAGCTAGCTTAGTTGGATAAATGAGGTAACAGTAAGGAAATGGGAAAATCTTAGTGGAAAAGTGACAAGTTCTGATTATGGTACTATAATCATGATACATGGTAAGTTACTATGGTTTAGTAATATAAAATAGTAAAACACATTAAGGAAAGGGGAAAATCTTAGCGGAAATGTGACATTCCCTGCTTTGTAGTAGAAAAGATAGTTAGTTAACTTAAACAGTAACGTTAATTAATAGACAGATATCAAAGCTAGCTTAGCTAGCTAACTGGGATAACATTAAAGAAAAGTGAAAATCTCAGTGGAAAAGTGACAGAAATTCTAGATATTAGGCTTTCAGTATTATAGAAAATTCTCTGCTTATTCAGTTTCCAGTATTTCCAATAGAGAACGTCATTTGTTACTTAGTTAGTTAAGTAAGTTAACTAGCTACTAATTAAGAGGTTATCAAGGAAGTGTAGCTTCCTAGCTAAATAGCTAAGTAACATCTGTAAGAGTCACAGTAACAGTAACTTACAGTTAACTCTTTTTTAACTCCACAGTCTGCAGACAGAGAGACAAGTCTGCATAAAGAGAGAAGGAAGGGAGAGAAAGAGGGAGAGAAGGAGGGAGACAGAGAGAGACAGAAAGAGAAAGGGGAGAGAGAGAGAGAGCTAAAACACGAGCTAGCCTCCGCTCTGAAACACAGACACATGTAAACGCAATAAATCCGGTAACAAGTAACGTTACAGCAGCCCGGCTCCTACCTGAGTGCTCGGTGGGCTGCGCTCGGCTCCTCAGTCCGCGGGGTTTAATAAGCGGCTGTGCTGTACTGTATTAACTGTAGTACACGGCGGAGGGAGCAGTCAATCCAGCCGCGCTGCTGCTGCTGCTGCATTCATACTCTCTCTCTCTCTCTCTCTCTCTCTCAGTATGAACAGGAAACGCCGCTTGAAGCGCGGGTTGCCAGATCCCGATGAAACACCGCTGCTGACTTACGTCACAGCTCACGACGAGGGACTTACAGTCATCACAAAATCATAAAAAAAAAATCTGTTACATTGTCTTAACAATTAAAACCCTACGACTGTTTTTTTTTAAAGATTTATAAGGAATTTACTTTTGTTCAACAACAGTTTTTTGAATTCTTATTTTCTTATTCTAATTTCTGTTCTCATGCTGTGTTTTTCTTCCTTTTTATGTTTTTTTTTTCATTGTAGATTAAATGTTGAAGACATTAAAACCATACAGAAAACCAGAACATGTTTTACACTTTAGATTCTTTTAAATAGTCACTTTTGTCTTTGAGGACAGATCTGCACACTCTTGGTATTTTAATCTCAGTGTCTTCATGAGGGATAGTCACCTGGAATAGTTTTCTCAGCATCTTGAAGGAAGGAGTTCCTGGAGGTGCTGAACGATAGTTGCTGCTTTTCCTTCACGCTGTGAAGCTCCAGCTCGTCCCATTTAAATCACCTCAAATCACCATCTCAGTTCATCAGGTTTAGATCAGGGGATTATAATTCTATGTGTGTTCCTTAATTGTTTTCATGTCTTTAGTAATAATCTACATTGTAGATAATTAATTAAAAAAGAAATAAAGAAAAAAAAATGTACCAAACTTTTGACTGGTACTGTATGTATTTGACATCTTTTTATCTTTCAAAAAAAAAAAAAGTAATAAATGATCATTTGTCTCATGGGTTTTATAGTTAATTTGATGCATTCTTTGCTGATAATGGCAACATTTATCTACAGTAGAATTTAATACACTCTTAGAGTGTATTAGACACATAAGAGCTACAACTTTGCACACACCACAGTTAATGTTTAATTTGTAATATGTTTAATAAAGTGAATAAACTGTGCTGACCCAGATAACAAAAATGTTAAATGTTCATATTTCCATCACTAATTAATTGATTTATGCAATGAAACAACATCTCCTACATCACAATGTATATATATTTTTGCATCTATTTAATGCTGATTCAACATTATGGTTTAAATGTATGCTTTGTATTAAGCATTACTTACAGTAAGTATGTATCTATTCTATCTGTTTTTATTCCATTGTTGAGGCCTGAAATGTGCTGGTCTTTCATTGTAGTACATTTAAATAATAATTATTAATATTAATATTATTATTTGTGGGAACAAACAGGTGTTTTCCATCTGAGGATTTTTTATAACGTAAAATAAGGTGTCTTTATATATTGTGGTCTATGCCCACTTTTGCACAGAATTTTGTATTACCCTTAAAACACTTTACATGGTGTTTTATAGTGTTTCTTGTGAACATAGTGGATATAACTCATTCTCTGCTGTTAGATACAGTCGACTCTACATCATTGCATTAATGTAGTACAAATTATTAATATTCTTGAAACATATTCCAGGATTTCTCCACTCTAAATGTCCATTTCACTAATGTTCTGATCTAAAGTGACTTCATCCCAGGTTTATGTCCCCGGTGGTCAGCAGCTGTGTGCTCTCTGACTCTCTGAGTAAGGTCATTTACTCGGCCCCTCTCTCAGTAGGATCTTTAGGATTACTAATGCTGGAACAGATGAGTGAGGAGGAGCTGTGATTTCAAGCTATTCGTCCGTAATCTACAAACATAAACGCACATAAACATGGATTTAACATCACAGGCTCAGTTCAGAGGACCTCTGAATTGTCCAATCAGTCAAAACATATGGATGGCATTATATCATATTTTTTTCTTGGTCAGTATTGATTTTTAACTCTTTTGACTGTTTACCACATTTAAGTAAATTTTCTTAGCCTAATTATTTAATATATATTTTTATTTGCATACATTTTTCCACCACATAATTAAAAGATGCAAGCTTGTGTCTTCAGTCCCTTGAAAATAAAACAGTATGATTGTTGTGATGTCATAGGTGATAAAGGTTACTTTCCTAAAGAGGATGTTATCTCAGGATAGTAGAGTGTACGCATTTTAATCATTTAATATTTTTATGAAAATAGCTAAATATAATAATTGAAATGTCTAAATTATTTAAAACATCTTGAAAACTTAAAGAAAAGATAATGTACCCTTCACATTAAAGAAAACAGTCTAAAATGTACAAAATATTGTTGCATAAAAAAGTGATAAGTTTAACATTCCTTTATATATTTGTAGTAATGTGTTAATTCCGAGTAAATGTTATTTTGTTCCAGACACAAAATCAATAATATCAATATACTGGAATATTGATATTGACTGTGCTGTTAAATCAGCCATTTTTATGCTTCCAACTCTAAAAGTCTGCACTTATGGTATTCACTAGTAAATACGCTTTTGTAATGGCGTTTGTGTGCACTCGTCTCGTAAAATGATATCCACCTTGAAGACTTGACTTGAAGACAGCATTTCACTAGTGAGCGGGGTTTATGTAAATGTGAAACAAATCAAGACAGTTTGGCAGTTTGGGATTTGGCCTGTGTAAAAGCCAATTAGGTTAATATTTGAATTTCTAAATGTTGTGTTTATTGGTCGATTTACTGAAGCTTCTCATTTGCACAGATTTTGAATGCATTCATGGTATTCCAGGTAATGCTGTGGTGTGTAGAAAGAGAGGAATTAACAGCTTGAGCGTACAGGAGACACCTCACCCCCACCCGCCCATTCAGAGCTTAACTGAGTATTTCAGGTTTTTCTGGAAGCCCATAATTACCAGTACCAGTGGTTAAAAGACGAGGTTGCCAGGTAACGTCACCCTGGAGATTGCACTTGGGTATGGCTGCACAACAGGTGGATTTCTCTGTTACTCTTCATTTAGTCCTACTCCTACTCGGCTAATGCTAATCTGCACTCACAGTGGAGAGTTTACTCAGCAGAAAGCCTGGCCATGATTTTTAATGGGAGATACTTATTTAATGTAAATGGAGCCGAGCTGGATCATAACACCTGTTTATAGAGCTCACACACTTCTGTCAGTTAGTGAGTTTAAAACTACCCTACTATAACCCTCTCTCTCTCACTCTCACTCTCTCTCTCTCTCTCTCTCTCTCTCTCTCTCTCTCTCTCTCTCTCACACTTCTGTCAGTTAGTGAGTTTAAAACTACTCACTCTAATCTCTCCATCTCTCTCTCTCTCTCTCTCTCTCTCTCTCTCTCTCTCTCTCTCTCTCTCTCTCTCTCTCTCTCTCTCTCTCTCTCTCTCACACGAGGCGGGTCGCCAGTGTTCCAGGCCAGCAGGCTGAGTGTGATGGAGGTGTGAACAGCAGACTGCAGTTTCTCTGAACTCTGCGGTGCACTGGAGCAAGAGACACTCAACCTCAACTGGCTCTGAGCCAGTGTCAAATAGAGTCTTACAGGCCCTCCCCCCTTCTCTCTCTCTCTTTCACTCTCTCTCTCTCTCTCTCTCTCTCTGCCTGTGTCCTGCTCCCACTCAGAATCAGGTAGCTCTACCCCCAGCCAACATGCTCATGTGGGACTCACATGGGTGGAACGTGGGCTAGGTGTGTGCCAGGTGGGCTTGGCCTTCCCAAATGGGCCCCATTGTAACAGCCCACCTTAATCTCACATGGACCCCACCTAGGTCCCATGTACAGTGTATAACCCAGATGGGGCCCATGTTCAACCCATCCACAATGGGGCCCAACAGGTGTGTAAGAAAATATTGATATATCAAAGTATTGCAATATTATGTTTTGCAATACTGTATCGCTTCTT
The DNA here is from genome assembly GCF_023375975.1 of Astyanax mexicanus. Lineage (NCBI taxonomy): Eukaryota > Metazoa > Chordata > Actinopteri > Characiformes > Acestrorhamphidae > Astyanax > Astyanax mexicanus. The sequence continues at coordinate 5,060,048 of NC_064417.1, forward strand.
GCTTAATATTTAGATCTACAGTCAAAAGTTTCAACACACCTTAAATTCAGTGCTTTTGCATTACATAAAAATCTCCTGCATTGTAGATTGAAGGAACACAAAAAAAAAAAACCAACACAGTAGTAAATGGGAGTGAATGTGTCCAATTTCCAAACACTGGAGAGAGATTCTATTTCATCCGCTTCTCCCCAGACATGAAGCTTATTTGGGTTGCCAGATTGACAACCCTATAGAAAATATTATCCTCATTGGTCCATTTAAGACTAGATTTATCCAAATTATGAAGAAAAATATATAGAATTATTTAGTAAACAAAAAAAGTTTTAAACAAACCGGAATATGTTTTATAATTTAGATTCTTCAAAGTAGGCACATGTTGCTTAGATGACTTTGCACATCTTAGCTAGATTTTTCCAGTCAGCTTTATGAGTTAGACTCAAGGAATAACTTTCAGTTAACAGCTGTGCTGAACTTGTCAAGAGTTAATTACTTGAATTTCATGTCCTATTAATTTCATGTCCTAATTATGAGTTAGACTCAAGGAATAACTTTCAGTTAACAGCTGTGCTGAACTTGTCAAGAGTTAATTACTTGAATTTCATGTCCTATTAATTTCATGTCCTAATTATGAGTTAGACTCAAGGAATAACTTTCAGTTAACAGCTGTGCTGAACTTGTCAAGAGTTAATTACTTGAAATCCATGTCCTCTTAATGTGTTTCAGAGCATAATTTGTGTGAAGAAAAACATAAGAGAAAGTGGTGTACAAACTTTTGACTGGTTATTTATATTACAATACACAGAATCATAACCACTATATCATGATACATACTGTACCACCCAGTTCTTAACAATACACCCAGTGGAATACCTATACAAGCCTCACATGGGTGTTTTATCTGAGTTGGAACGACTGGTCTCTCTCTCTTTCTCTGAAGCTGAGAAGGTGTAGATAGTGTAGTCTGAAAGTTGGTTCAATAGTCTTTATTTACTGATGGTTGATGAATTCGTTTGAGTTGTGTTGTTGTTATGCATGAGTCATGCTGTCCAGGATTGGCATGGCGTCGCCTGTGGGCAGTCTCGTAATGTCATGCAGTTGCTGTTGGCCTTTATTCTAGGGCTGAACACCCCACTGTTTACAGCCTGGTCTCTCTGTCTGTATAAATCTCTCTCGCAGGGAAGTGTGGAGTCAGGAAATTAACTGAGTGCAGGAAATGATGGGACGAGTCTGCCTAGAATTGCTGTAAAGCCTTCTTAATTTGGTGATGTTATGGCGTCACATCAATGTCAAAAGTCGGGGGCGAAAAAATAACTTAACCAGCGTGTTTTAATATTTTGCCTGCATAAATGCCCTTTGCGTCTTTGTCTTGCCCTTAGTTTTGGCATAGTTTTGGGGTCAGAAGTTGCCAAGTTGCCCTGGTATAACCATCAGAATGGGTGCAGCATGGATGAACCATAGCAAAAACTGTAAGCCAAGACAACAATATACACCATACTTGTGCTGGGCACAGATGGAATTTGGCCTCTACCTTTAACCCATCCGTAAAGTGAACACAGTAAGTACACTCAGAACACAAAGTGAGGATTAATGGCCTTGCTTAAGGACCCAAGAGGGCCCAATATGTTGCCATCACTGCTCCTTAACAGTTAAAATATATGTGATGTCATCACAGAATTAAATGAAGCAAAACCAGAGCAATAGGTGTTGTAGGTTGTACCTGATAAAGTGGCCAATGAGTGTATATGCTTCCTTATAAGTCCATTTTACACGAGCAGATAAACACACAATAGCTCATTGATCACAATATTACAAAGTATAAATCAGCCTGAATCTGACAGAACATCCTGTACACCATCCCTGCAGTGCACATACTGTAACTGCTGCTGTAAATTCTACGGTCAGAATAGGCAACAGTGTTGCAGGGTCTGAACTACTCGCTCAGTACGTCTGAGCTCTCTTACTTACAGCCTGAACTTCTTCACTTCTCCTGATCTCCAGCTGGGGAATAAAGACTCTCAGATCAGCACAGCCCAGACTGGAACTGAGAGAACTTCAACTTCTAATCAAACTTCAGCAGGTAAATCTCTCAATCTCTCTTTTGTTAGTTACTCAGAAAGTGCCACAGAGTTCAAAGTCTGATCTTAAGGGATAAGTGATTAATTAATTGTTCAGCAGGTGGGAATAGAAACTCTAGTCAAAGTATTAGAAAAAACTATTGTGCTTCTGTATTTGTTAGATTGTAGAAATACAGCTGAACTGCAAACAGTTGAAGTATAAGTTCTAAAACATTAAATTTGCTGAAGCACATTTGGAGAAACTACAAGAGTTAATTACTTGACTTTCCTGCCTTTTAATGTGTTTGAGAGCATCAGTTGAAAGTTGTGAAGAGGTAGAGTTACAGGTATACAGTGAATAGCTCTATTTGAGTAATGATCTAATCCATATTGTGGCAAGAAAATAACTTTAAGAAATGAAGATCAGTCACTACAAACATTTCAAGAATATTGAAAGTGTCCTTAAGTGGAGTCGCAAAGACCATCAAAAATGTTATGATGAAACTGGCTCTTATCAGCACTGCCCCAAGAAATTACGAGTTACCTCTGTGGCACAGGATAAGTTCATCAGAATTCCCAGCACCCAACACTGTATTCTTTTTAGTTAATTTAGTAACTGAGAGTTGAGAATTTATGACTATTTATATATTATTACTATGACTATTACTATTACTCTTATTGTGAGTCATATAAGCTTGCTCTTATAGCCTTCAACACTGAGACCAGGCAGTTATTAACTATTAAATAACACATATAGAAATCCAAAGAGAAGGTAGCAGCAGCCTGTGGAGAATAATTACACCATGAAGGTGAGTGAGAGATGGGGAGACACGCCCAAAATGCAAATAGCGTGACCAACATCAGATGAAAACCCCTGCAGAACTGCTCAGAAGTCCCCGTTCATCTAAAGAGTCAAAATGAGCATGTGCAAAAAAGTTGTGTTGGCCTCAATTCGCAAATTTGTACATTTTGCCAACTCAGGTTATTATTTTCAGCCCCTCCTTTCAGTAGACTGGATTCATAATAATAATGATTCATTTATTTTCTATCAGCAATAAATGGATATTTTAATGCTTCTCCTTCCATTAGTGAGCAATAGGCTACATCACATTCACTACCCAATTTTCCCATTGTTTTTGCCAGTTAATCTTTTCAAGTCCTGTCAATAACCATATATGGTAAGAAATCCAGTGTACAAAATTTAGCAGTAAACTGCCATGGACTTTAAAGAAAACAAAACCAAAAATTGAAGAAAAAAAAAAAAGAAAAAGTAATAGTATATTGTGTAAAAAAACTGAAAAAGGTCATATATTGTTTTAACAAAAAGACGGGTATGTATATAAAAAAATAGAAGTAAAGCCTGTAATAACCACTTCTGGCGCCGACGCAAGTGCCTGCCTGTTCCAGTAGCTCCGTCTCCTTTGTGTGTTTTTTCGAGTTCTAGAATTTACCCTCGGGGATCAATAAAGTATCTATCTATCTATCTATCTATCTATCTATCTATCTATCTATCTATCTATCTATCTATCTATCTATCTATCTATCTATCTATCTATCTATCTATCTATCTATCTATCTAGACCAACATTTAAAAAGAAACTTAATTAAAGAAATTGAGGAAATTAATTTAATATGGTTAAGTGCGCAGTTCAGTATATTTTATTCAGTTGATTTTACATGGTCACTTCACAGTTTTGTTTTGTTTTTCACTGAACCCCTGATTTTAAAGTGGTAAGTCCACTATAAATCATGGCCTCCTGTGGCTTATTGTTTTATTAGGAAATAACTAAAGCCAGTCAGTGCTGTTTGAGCAGCTTCACTGCTGCAGCCGCTGTCGTCCTCAGTTTGCTCATTAGGGATCTTTTTTTCTACAGCAGCTGGAAGCTCTGATCGAATAAAAACAACCAAATGCAATGAAACCTTTGGATTAAAGGTCATCGCTGACACTGGCTGGAAACGTCTCTGTGGATCTTGAAGCTTTCTTTTTTCGGCTGAATCACAAACCACACAATAAATACCTGCTTCTTTCTGCCCAGCTAGCTTGTGTTTTATTGCCTGAGTAAAAACATAACCTATTTTTCAGCAAATAAATCCTATAAAGCAGATGATGTTACATCTTCATGACCTTCATGAACATCTCTCTCCTGCAGAGCTCAGGCCTGGAGGTTTTTTTCCCAGCCACATGTGTTCTGTCAGGCTTTTAATGGGGAGAGACGGCTTCCTGTTGGTTAAATGACCAGCGCACTGTAAACCCGGCACTGAATTTACTGTTAGATTCTTACTCTGTCCAGCTGAGATGTTTAATTCCTAAAATACTGTATTTAATATCACACTTCATACCATATGTCACTACATTGCTCTACATTGCATTATATAAATCACCCCAAAATAGAACCTTGTGGGACTTGTGGGAGATATGGCTACTAAATAATTTACAATAATTGCTACATTAGTTGTATTAATAACTAAAAACTAAACCTAAGGTGTAAGTGGTTAAACAAAGAGCCCATAAGCCTATGGGTGCATTGCCACAACTATAACTTTATATGTACATATTCACTATCTATTCACCCTTAAGCATTTATTTACCTTTATCTGCTTGTTTACATTGAAGTGATAGAGAGTGTTGTTCCTGCAGACAGCCTATAGCATACTATTAGAAGGAAAAACATTAAAATATCCATTTATTGCTGGTAGAAAATAAATGAATCATTACAGTCTACTGAAAGGAGGGGCTGAAAATAATTATTCACAATATTTCAATGCAACGGATGATTTGAATGCATTTAAAGAAGAAAAAATCCAGATGAGATGTTATATTAATCTTAAAGTGACCAAAACCTTCTGCTTATTTATTAGCTATAGTAACATAAAAAAAAACTTAATTGAAACTGTTTTAAGTTCACTACCTAAGTTTTAGAAAACCTAATTTTCTCATTGTTTTTGACAGTTAATCTCTTGAAGTCCTGTCAATAACCATAAATGGTATGAAATCCAGTGTAAAAAAAAAAAAAAGTATTGGCATATTGTATAAAAATTAAAAAGGATCATATATTGTTTTAACAAAAAGAGGGGGCGACATTTAGCAAATGCATCACTGGTTAATAGCTTTAAAAATAGATTTAAAAAAATGTAGAAGTAAAGCCTGTAGTAAAGCAGTGCTGGAACAAATGGTGTTACTGCTGTTACTCTCTACTGCAGCATTCACTTTCATCATAATAACTAGAAAAACCCAGAGAAACACAGAGAACTCTGTAACTATTAAAAGTGTAAGTCTTTTGATGAAGCCAGAGAACGCTGAGTACTGTTTTTCCTACACCTTCAAAAGACTCTTGGAAACTGCTACAGGAAACCGTCTGGCTGACCCACATGGCAACAGCTTTAGCCTTTAGCTTTTTAGCTTAACACTGGATTTTTAGTAAAGTTAGAAAGGTATGAGAAATTAGAGGTATTAGAGGTGAAATGTAATAATAAAGTCATTGCTAAGATAAGAAAAAAAAAAAAAAAAAAAAAAAACGCTTGTCTGGGCCATACAGCTCTACTACTGGACAACTATATAACATTAGTGTTATAAATAAACAAATCAAAACATAGAAATATTAAAAAAGGTTCTGTGGGAAGTTCTGTGGCAGTCATGTGGTTAACAAATGACCCAGTCATGCCCTGTTTACCACTCTGACCCCCCCATCTCCTATATAAATGCTCCAGGCTCAAGTGGCAGCAGTTAAAGAAGCTGAAGGATGGACACCTCATCGTTCCTGTCCACTGCAGTCTTCTTCTGTCTGATCCACTGTTCCCATTCTGACATCACTGCTCATCACAATGGTAAGAACCTGCTGTGCTGATCTCATTAACATACAGTATATGGCACACTTTAACAAAACAAGGCCCAGTTTCAGGACATCTTAACATAAAGAGAGAGAGAGAGAGAGAGAGAGAGAGAGGGCTTAGTGTGAATATGCTGTATGATTTTAACAATTATCTATGTTTTATGAATATTTTATGAATCAAAGAAATGCGCTTACACCAATTTTCAGCAAACTGTTGCAAGTGATCCAACAGACAATCAGCATTTGATGAAGGTGATATGATAGCACGCAATATAGAAGTGAAATATCTTCTGTGCAAAATGTATTAAATATCTTGTTTGTCAGTTTCAGTAAAAAAATGTGTGTGAAAAATAGATTTTTATATTGAAGCATTTTTGTTTTAGAAAAATCACATTGCTTTCAATTCAAATGCTTCACATGACACATATGCAGTTAATTATGATACAGATGGAGTAATAAAAACCCAACTCAAATAAGACACCAAGAAAAAACCTAAACATATCCAACCTACAACCTTCCTGTGAATGCTGCTTATATGAAGTGGATGTACAGAGTAGATCTCCTTTAAAGAGGAATCTTCCAGATCTTATCATATTAAATTAATTTAAATTAATTGTTTCTAAATGTAATGCATTGGTCCACGGCTTAATTAAAGGTACTTCTGTTTTTGTCAGTATTTAATCTCTCTAAATGGATCTTGTATTCAGCAGTGAAGTGCAGCTCTCCGTGGACGAGGCCAGTTCACCCCTTTCTGAGGGTTGTCGGGGGATCAGTGGCACGTTACGGTTCTCATCCATGGCTGGTGAGTACCTGTTTGGATGACACATGGAAACATAACTGTAAATATAGTAGAATATAGAATATTAATATGAAATATACTTTATGTACAATTATTGTGTCAGAACAATTATTTTGTTTTATTTCCCAGGTGTCTCTGAGGTACAAAGGTTTTCATTTCTGCGCAGCGTCTGTTCTCACCGACCGCTGGCTGCTGACCGCCGCTCACTGCTTCTCAGATTCCTCAGAGTAAGCTCTCCTGTTTCATCTTCACACGCTGTGATAATAATAATAACAACATCTCTCTCAACAACAGTGTCACTCCCAACACATATAGTGCTCTCCAAAAGTATTGGAACAGTCAGGCCAATCCCAGTATTTCTGCTGTAGACTAAAAAACATTTAAATTTGGTGTTAAAAGAATAATATAAGACAAAAGATCAATATTTCAGCTTTCATTTCCAAGTTTTTACATCTGAATCTGATACACAGTTCAGAAGATACTGTAGCACCTTCTGTCTGAACCCATCCATTTTTCTTATGTTTTTTTGCCCAGGCGTGTTCTGATACATTCATTATTCAAACCATAAACAGTGCTCAGTTTCAGATTTAGGTTTTATCAGTGCAGACTGTGCTTTTATAGTTAGAGGAGTTACCAAAAATGAAAATCAGAGAGCTATAAGAGACTAGGGGTGAAAACCAAGCAACTCTGAAGTTGAGAGAAGATGGGAAATCAATCGGAGCCATTAGAGCACAAATTTTGTCCATAGCCAGAACTGCAGTATGAAGAGCAGTTCTAAAGAAGAAAGTCGTCACTGGTGTACTAAATAACAGATGATGAACGGGTTAGCCAAGGAAAACAGCTGCAATTGACGACAGAAACATTGTGAGTGCTAAATCAACTGTTAGTAACATCAGCAACAATCTCTATAGGGGCAGGAGTGAAGGTATCATAACCTACTGTTCACAGAAGACTTCATAAACTAAAGTACAGAGGCTTCACCAGAAGATGAAAACCATTAATAAGTAAGGCCAGGCTGGAATTTTTACAGAGACATGTCTATGGACTGATGAGACAAAGATCAAAATTTACCAATGTGATGGAAATTTCATTGCTCTGTTACCAGGGAGTTCCTGGGCGATGTAGAGGCAGTGGTGGGAGAGCATGACCAGAAGGTGGTGGACCGAGGGGAGCAGAGCTTTCGGGTGAAGAGTGTAAAGCTCCATGAGAAGTACCAGCACACATTTCCCATGAGCTACGACATCGCTGTGCTGGAGCTTCAGGAAAGCATCCAATTTAGCAAGTTCTTCCCCAGAATATTAACCAAGCATACATACATATACAGGGGTTGGACAATGAAACTGAAACACCTGGTTTTAGACCACAATAATTTATTGTGGTGACGGACAGTTCTGGTGGAAACAGGAGAGTTGAGGTGCACCTTAAATTCTGCCGTGATTTGAGCAGCCGTGGTTTCATGTTTTTTGGATACAACCCGGGTTAGCACCCGGAAATCCCTTTCAGACAGCTTCCTCTTACAGCGTCCACAGTTAATGTTGGCTGTTGGATGTGGTTGGTCCTTTGTGGTGGTATGCTGACATTACCCTGGATACCGTGGCTCTTGATACATCACAAAGACTTGCTGTCTTGGTCACAGATGCTCCAGCAAGATGTACCCTGCTAATTAAACCTTCACACTCTGCTCTTACTGGTGCAATGTGCAATTAATTAAGATTGACCACCAGGCTGCTCCAATTTAGCCATGAAACCTCCCACACTAAAATGACAGGTGTTTCAGTTTCATTGTCCAACTTCATTTCACTTCTCAAATATCACTCACTATGTTCATCTGCTATATGGTATATTTAACTGAAATTGCTGATCCAAAAAAAAAAAACCCCAATGATTTTTAAAGGAACATTATGAAAATGATCAGGGTTGCCAAAACTTTTTATAGCACTGTATATGCAAAAAAATACAGTATTTATGTTTATTGAGAAGCATTTATCATTGCTGTCATGCAAAACTTTGTATCATTAAAAAGGCAGCTTTACACAAGAAGGAATAAACTTTCTTTCTTAACCTTCAGTGGTATTTCTATTGGTTCAGTTATCTTTGTAAAATTAAACAGCAGCATTTAAACGATGCCGAGAATTTAAACAATCCTGGCATGACAGCGATGCTCGACTGTACATGTTTCTGAGAAGTGAAATATGTCAGTCTTAAAGTGTTGAAGGCCACGTCTGAAGCTAGTGGATAAACCTTCTGATTAAACATTTGCTCAGCAGTGAGTAAACTATCTAACTCTGTAATCATTACTGTATAATCACAGCTGTCTCAATCACATCTCACACTCATCTGAGCTTTGTGTTGGCAGGTGATTATGTTCAGCCGATTTGTCTGCCTTTTCCTGGAGAGACCTTCCCTCCAAAGACCACGTGTGTTGTCGCTGGATGGGGCCGAACAAAAGAGAGTAAGAGTTCCCTTTCTCTCTTGGGTGGAGTTTTTAAATAAATTCATTGAGTTTATTCAAAATTATATCACAGTTATTGGCTGAGAGGCGTTCTATGAGTGCCGTTATCAGCCGGTAACAGACTGTAACCGAAGCTCTCCATGTATTACTCCACCACATATAGGTAACCTAGCAACGATGCAGCGCTTACAAGCCAAACAGCGCAGCTACTAACAGAGCAGCAATGGAACCATTTTAACTTGCAGAGTTTTTATAACTAAACAGATCATATTTTCTTGTCCTCTTTAGCTCAAAATCTATAGTTATAATGAAACTGTGGTAAAATCGCAATAATACACTTGAGGTTTGTGCTATATGTTACACGATACACAATATGATACACGTTATAGCACTCAGTCTCGTGTATTAATCCTTAAGTTATTTTTCCTAACACTTCATAATGAGATTACGTACTGCTGTCCCATGACTTTTGGCACATCATTGTTTAAGGCTCTTTTACTGTACATTGTAACAGTTTATTATGGTTAGGAAATCAATTTACACAGTTACTTAAAAGGTCTAACACTGGAGTTGATGTAAATTAAGTTTTTTATATGAATACAAATGAACAATACTACGCATGAATCCAAGATAAAAAAAAAAACAAATAAAAAAATTTATCAGAAACACAAGTGTCCAAGATGCAAAATAAATCATCATCAAAAAAATCTAAAAAAAAAAAACCACCTGAAAAAAAAACAGGGCCCAGCTAAATACAAAAAGCATTAGTCTCAGCCAGCGTCATGTATAAATAGTCCAGCCACACGAGCAAGAGTGAGAAAAAACAGCTTGAAGAATCTGTTCCTTAAATGTTTGTTGAGAGGCTGCCACCACCACTTCCTGTTATTAGTTTGTTTCACAATAAAAGTCTTTTAGGTGAAAACAGGAAGCAAAGCAAAAAAGATAAATGGCATGATTGATAAATGGCTTGTAAATATCAGGAAACTGTCAATATCAAAAAGACTTTAAACGACCAGTTATATTATATGTCTATTATATTTAAATGTCTCATAATAATGAATACAAACATTACACTTTACCTATTATCATCATAAAATCTCTGGTTTGAGTTTTGAGTTTGGACAGTCAGTTACTTCACCACTTCCTGATTGGCTGCTTTTACACTAAAGTGGAATTCATTATGTTCATTATCAATAACCTTTACCTCACGTTTGTAAAGACAGTGTGTGTTGAGTGTTAGATGGTTCTCTCTCTCAGGAGGTCCCCTGACTCCAGTTCTTCATGAGGTGCAGTTGGAGCTGGTGGATTCAGCTGTGTGTCAGCATGTCCTGCAGACTCTCGGACTGGGACGGGATTTTTATGCAGTATTGTGCGCTGGACCAGAGCGAGGGGGGAAAGACACCTGCCAGGTACAAACCTCGTATATTAGTTCTGCAGGGGTGGGTTTTCTGATAGCGAATAATCTTATCAATTTACAAATGACTTTAGAAACGACGTGACTTTAAAAATACCAATTTTGTGTCTGTTTCCCAAAAGTCTTCTTAGTCTCAGCCGTAATAAATAAGTGTTAAAAACTCCTTCATAGAAAAAAATTATACATTCATTTATATGCTCAACTTTTTTACATTTTGGTGGTTGTAGTGTTAATTTCCTCCTTTCCTCCTGTATTCCACTGTTTCCCTTTGGCCTCTTTTAGGCTCTGTCTTATTTTTATTATTTTTTTACATTGACCTTATATGTCTTCTATTACTATATGTACATCATTATTGTAAGTCGCTTTGGACAAAAGTGTCTGCCAAATGTAATGTAATGTAATTCTATAATATTGTTGGGCTAAATATACATGTAAAATATTATAATTAAAGTAATGCATCTACTTACGCAGCTGGTTTACTGGGTCAATAATAAATTGACATGACCGGCTTTGCTGGTGTTGAACCGGGGATTAAAATATTACACTACATTCAATAATAAGTCATTTGACCAAGCAAATAAAGCTGTAGATTTTTTTTGTTTGTTCAGATAAACAAAAATAAAATATATTTTTTATTTTTTTAGTATACATTTTTATATATAACAATTTTTTTTTTTTTTTTGAGTGCAGATCCACCACATGTCTACATGCAATGAAGGATCTTTGGTGGCATCTGACGTTTCTTACGTGGAATTGTGCAAAAAGATACAGTATTCGTAAGCCATTTCATTTCAAGTGGGTCGGCATTCTAATATGTTAACTTACAAAAGTTTTCAGGAAATGCTCATAATATTAGGAATGTTGTTAAATACAAGGTTACAAAGTTCTTAGCCTTAAGAACATTTATGGGAAATGCATTCCCTGCACTGTACACCTCTTCTGTTTTTTGTTATTTTTCTCTACTTAATTATTTAAAAAAATCCATGATTTGGGAACTTCCACACTTGTATAAGCTGTGTTATCTTGTGAGGGAGGTTGAACACTGGCCAGCATGCTCATGGCAAGTCCTGGCAATGCCAGGTGCAGCATTCTTTACTTCCATGGAACAAAATGTCAAATATATGTCTGTATAAAAATAAGCATGTGTCAGGATGCGGGCAGGAAGGACGAGGAGAGCGGATGCAAATGCGAGTGAATTTATTACACAGATAACAAAAGACAAAAATAAACAAATAAACTGAAACTAAACTGAAAACAAGAATTATGGGGAACAAAGACGCAACCATAACAGGCTAACAAAGCACAAGAACCGACACGAGGGAAAGGGAGCACGGACTATAAATAGTGTAACACACACACGGGAAACAGAAAACACCTGGGGCTAAGGGGCGGAGTTACAAAATGAACACAGGTGAGGGCAAGAAACACTGAGGAACACGGATCACGTGGGAGAAACACTCACAGTCACAAGCAGAGACAGGCACAGAAAAGGTAAATAAACACAGAAACACGAGAACAGACAGGGACCACGTGACAGCATGTCTATAAGTATTTATACTTTTACATTAAATAATCATATTTAAATAGTAGCAAAAGTGTAATGATGTGTGAAAACAGAGAAAAAAAAAACGTGAAAGTGTGTGGAACACTCAGGCCACCTTCTGAATATGACTTCTTTATAGAGGAGCTTTGAGGAATCTTAACCCTGAAGGTGTTGAATCTAATGATGCTTTAACTGTGTGTGTTTTTGTTTTATAGGGGGATTCGGGTGGTCCTCTGCTCTGCCCGCGTGCAGACGGGCAGTGGGTACTGGTTGGGGTCACGTCTTGGGGTAAAGGGTGTGGTCGGAGCTGGATCAACAACAGGATGAATCCTCCAACTGCTCGAGGCTCACCTGCAGTGTTCACTGCTGTTCCAGTGTTCCTCAATTGGCTGCTCAGAACAGGTCTGCTGTATCTCTATAGATTTGTGAGGTTTAATTTGTGTCACATCATTTTGTATTATATTTCAGACACCAATGAATAAATCAATGGTAGTGAATGGGAAGGACAAAAATGACATCATGAAACAATGACATCCAGAGCACCAGTGTGGGTGTAGATTAGATCTCAGTTACCTGCCCTGAGGGAGCACAAGACGTTCGGTGGCTGTGCGTACAAAGAGGAAATTGGGATTTGGTATAGAGGATAAATAAATAAGAATGAATGGGACTAACAATAGATGCAAATTGTGTGGATGATTGTGAGGGTGATCATTTTGGTCAAGAATCTCAAACAGTACACAGCAGGATTAGCCAGCAGACTTTGTCTGAGGGAGGAATCTGTCCCTACTGTCTATGGCAAGCCAACAGATGACGGAGATGTAAGTACTTTCAAACAATGTGTTTTGTGCTTCTATCACAATTAAGCATAAACTAGCTTGTTTGTCTTTTGCCATTGAGCACAAGCTTATACTTATGTGTGGTTAAATCTCAGCATCGTCATGGACTAGACAGCAACAGCTTATTTGCACAAAAGTGACAGAGCCCTTAAACGGCTCATTCTGAAGGGACTGAAATGGGCAAGAATAGAGCTGTGAGATAGAAGTACAGACTTACAGTATTGCAGTTTAGGTAAAAAGATGCATAATATGTCCCTTTTAAAAAATCTCTGTAGTAATGAGTGAGTAATGTGGAATATATGACAAAAGGAATAGTGCATTATGGGAAGGGATGTTCCCGGAATCAGTGATGATGGAGGCAAGACCTGAATGAATGACACATTCCAACAACTGTTGGAATGGTGCTGATATCTATAATAATTCAGTGCTGCTTGATTCTTGTTGTTATTTGGAACAAGGGCATTACTCATTATTGCTATGACTCATTACAGGAACAACAGGCTCCCAGTGCAGCGTGGGAGATGGAGTTCTAACAGGCACTGAGGGCATTATCCGTAATCCAGCCCAGCCAGGCCTGAACTACAATAATAACGAGTGAGTTTTTCTTTACAGGTTAAGTTCCAAATGTAATGCAAATGTGATCCAGCTGTCTAAAGTGCTGCCACCATGATCAGGAGATTGCTGGTTTGAATCCTGGTCATGCAGCTTGCCACCAAAATGGCCTTTCCATTTTTTGCATTATTGTTTAAAATGAAACCAACCCATTAAAACAAGATGTACAGTATTTTTATATACAGTAAAGTAAATGTGTGTTACCATCCATTTCATTAATTATATAATGATGTTCTTTTAATTATATTGAGATTATACTATAGTATATATTGTTCTAAGAGGTCACTGAGGTCGTAGGAACACTATGTACGCTCTGTACGCTCTGTAACACTATGTACGCTAGCTGCACTTGATTTAAGCAGGCTCTGTAAAGTCAACAACACGGCAAGGTTTAGTCTCTGAAGTCATTCTGAGAGCTTTCCCCAGAGTACAGCTTCTAAACTGCAGTCCTGAGGGTTCAGAGCCTCTGACTGAAGCTGGATTGTTGTTGGTTTTGGGCAGGGCATGTTCCTGGTCCATCAGTGTGCCCGAGGGCAAACAGATCCTTCTGGAATTCCTGGAGTTTGACGTAGAGGAAGACTCTCTGTGCTCCAATGACCACCTTACTGTGTTTGCTGGTGAAGACATGCTGCTAGGTGAGCGTTATTACACCTGCATGTTTTATATAAGTACCTTTAATGTGACTCTCATATGGAAAAGTCTATAACCAGTGTTCATTTTGACACATTTGTGTTTAGTTTTAGTCTTTTGACTGAAATGTGACTGTAGTTTCAGTCATATTTTATATGAGTACCTTTAATGTGACTCTTATATGGAACGGCCAATAAGCAGTGTTAATTTTGTGATTTTTTTGGTTTAGTTTTAGTCTTAGTCTTTTACTAAAATTTGACTTCAGGTTTAGTCTTAGTCTTTTGACTAAAATTTAATTGCAGTTTTAGTCATGTTTTATATGAGTTCCTTTATTATGACTCTTATATGGAAGAGCCTATAACCAGTGCAGATTTTGACAGGTGACTTTTTTGGTTTAGTTTTAGTCTTAGTCTTTTACTAAAATTTGACTGCAGCCTTGGTCTTAGTATTTTGACTAAAATGTGTCTGCAAATTTAGTCCTATTTTATGTGAGTACCTTTAATGTGCCTTTTATATGGAACAGCCTATAACCAGTGTTAATTTTGACAGGTGATTTTTTTTGTTTAGTTTTAGTTTTAGTCATTTGACTTATACTGGCAAAATTAACACTAGTTGACACAAAAAAAACATCTTTGCCTAGAATTAATCAAATGAATTGTAGTCAAACAAAAATTATGTATTAAATATTTTTAGAAGCTTTAGAACCTTATGACAAAAAATGGGAGTAAATGAGAGGAAAAAATCAAAAAGAGATGAGTAAGTAAACCTGTGGATTCAAGCTGAGGGAGTATATGAAACTTGGTGGCTGTTGGGACACAGAAACTCTATGTCTTTGGCATGTGTGAAATTGAATGGGAGTGAATATGAGGAACAAGGGATTCATTTATTACAAATGTATCAAGCAATATAGAATGGCTGTGGATTAGATAGAGTTTGGAGCTGCTGGACAAAAGGGAGATTTATTAGGATTTGGTGGGTGAAATTTTATTTTATTCTAAAAAATCTCTTTTCCATTTAGGAAGCTTCTGTGGCCGTGAAGCTCATCCTCCACTGCTCATCCACTCCGGCACTGCCAGGATCCAGTTCGTGTCTGATTTCAGTGTGACGGGTGCTGGCTTCTCCATCCGGTACAGAGCTGTGGATCACGATTACTCGTTAGGTAAGAGTGTAAACTCTCAAACCAGTCTGTTCACAACATTCCCAACAGTGTTCTCTACTGACAACGGCTTATTGAAAAGAGAACAGGGTACATCAGTTCATTCCTGTGGTTTACAGACCTGCTTCAGGGCTTTCTGACAGTGATGAATGAAAGCAACTTCCCTGAATGTGGAATGCAGACTTCATATTGTATACATAAGCATGAAACACAGAATGACAGCATGCTTTCGCAACGTTCAAATATGAGCATTTCATGCATGCACACCGACACGTAAGTGATAGGGGTCAATATACAGCTCTGTAAAAAAATAAGAGACAGCTTAAAAATAATGAGTTTCTTTGATTTTACCAAATTGAAAACCTCTGGAATATAATCAAGAGAAACATAGATGATCACAAGCCATCAAACCAAGCTGAACTGCTTTAATTTTTGCACCAGGAGTAAAGGCATAAAGTTATCCAAAAGCAGTGTGTAAGGCTGGTGGAGGAGAACATGCCAAGATGCATGAAAACCGTGATTAAAAACAGGCTAATTCCACCACATATTGATTTCTGAACTCTTAAAACATCTGTAATTGCATGTGCAATAGTTTTAGTAAAGTTTTGAAGTTATAAGTGTTGTTATTGTAACAGTGAATTCTGACTCATGTGATGTTATTACATGTGTAATAGGGCGAGGACAGTAATTACATTTGTATAAAATGTTCTGGAAGTGGAAGAGCATGACTAATTACACTACATATCCACTTTAAATGCCAACTTATTCAAGCAGTTAGATAGCAGTAGGTGAATGATTGTGATCTGACATCTTCAAACACCAAGGTTCATGCTTTCAGCCATTCCGTAAAATTATGGTACATAGGTAATTGCACCAGGTTAGTGACATTTTTCAGATTGACTGACCTTCATTTCTTAAAAGTATTTTTTTTATTTATTTGAGTAGTTCTTGCCAATGCAGATTTTTAATCATGAAAAACAAAAGCTTTAACAATTAAGGTGGATTCAAACTTTTATTGGTACTGTATTTAAAATGGTTTTGTTCAGCATTTTGGTAATTATTAGGAAATACGTACTACTAATTCTGCAATGTGAATTGGAAATTCTTAATGTCCTAATATGAATATTTCCAAATGAACTCAGGGTAAGACTTTACTTGGATGGTCCGTTTTATGGCCTTGTTGATGCTCAACTGACATTCAACTAACACTAAACTGAATGTCCATTAAATATAACTTTAACCCTATGTTGAATGTAAATGATTCAAAATAGAATCTAACCGTAAACCTAACCCTAACCTTAGCCCTTAATCAACCCTAAAATCTAACCCTATACCTAACCCTAACCCTAACCTTAACCTAAGATTAAAATCTAACACTAAACCCAATCCTAAAATATTAAGATTAAGCATTTGGGTTAGAGTTGAATGTAGGGTTATATTCAATAGAGAATCATTTACTTTCACCTTTTAGTTCATTTGCATTTAATAGACATGTAGTTGAATGTTAGTTGAATGTCAGTTGAGCATCAAAGAGGCCATCAAATGGACCATCCAAGTAAAGTGTTACCGAACTCAGTATTAGGGAGGGTCTCTGAAGTAATTGGTAGAGGATAGATGATCCCAGTGGAAGATGTTGTGTTACAGTAGCAGGACACACAATTGGACATGATACAAATATGTTAAGATAGAAATAATGAAAATGCTACAGTATTTCTAGATCAATAATTTATCATATTGCCCAGTGTATTTCACAAATCTTACATTTTTAGAAATAATTTATTAAATTGCTGATCTTAAGATTATTATTTTTTTTTACAAATAGACTAATAGAAATGGTTCAATATCACTTTTAACTAAAAAAATAAACTGCCTGTTTTGTCTTAATTGTATACTGTACACATATAATGTATTTTTTTATTTTAAAAGTGACTAACCAAAACACTGAGGTGAAAACAGCAGCACACACACACACACACACAAACACACACACACACACTCTCTCTCCTCCACATGACCCCTAGCAGAAACGCGATACTGCCGCCGGAACAACGGTGTGTTTGTGTTGCAGGGAAGCCGGCATTGTCCGCAGGGAGATTAGACTGTGTATGAGTGTGTGTGAGTGTGTGTGTGGTTTGTTCAGCCATGCTTGGCTCCACCAGTGCCTCTCTTTTGTGTTTGCTCAGGGCCAGACTGCGGCACAGTGGCAATGTTTGAATCCCAGGGGGTCCTGCGGAGCCCTAACTACCCCCGGCACTATAACAACAGCACCCGGTGCCGCTGGCTGATCCGCGCCCCGCAGGGTCACATCGCCAAGGTAATGAAACCTGCGGCCTGGCCTGGCCCTGCCCGGCCCGGGCGACTCGCCGCCGGACGCCTCCTCATGAATGCATTTATCTGCCTGTTTGAATATGCAGTGAGAGTGGAGACTCTCTCCTGATCGGTTTCAGCGCCAGAGAAAACACGAGACACGCTTACGTTAAAGTTACGTCACTGCACTTCACCACCCCAGCCCTTACTGTACACCGCACACGGGCCTACTGCATGGACTTTTGGTGTAGTAAAACATACAAAAGTACAGGGGTTGGACAATAAAACTGAAACAGCACAGTAATTTATTGTGGTGACGGACAGTTCTGGTGGAAACAGAATACAATCTGGGTTAGCACCCGAACATCCCTTTCAGACAGCTTCCTCTTCCTCTTACCCTGCTAATTGAACCTTCACACTCTTACTGCTCTTTGATTGGCCACCAGGCTGCTCCAATTTAGCCATGAAACCTCCCACACTAAAATGACAGGTGTTTCAGTTTCATTGTCTAACCACTGTACTTAACTTTGATGAATAGCACACCTCCGTTCTCCCAGAGCGTTCCAAGATTAAGACACTTAACAGTTTGTCCAAACACCCTTCAAACTGGGTGACACGGGGCATAATTTACTCCGATAAATCACCTTTTGCTAGAATCCGGAGAGCCCTGACATTTCTGGCTCTCAGAACGCTGTGGGAGAACGGAGGTGTGCTATTCATCAACGGTAAGCACTTTTTATCATGTTTTACTACATCAAAAGTCCATTTTACACCAGGGTTCCCTTTTAATAAAAGATCCTGTGTTTTAATGCACATTAGACCTAAACACACCTCACTTCCAGACCACCATGCCCATCAGTGTAGATTTATTCCTAAACTCACAACATTTTAATGGAGCGTAAAGATTTTAAAGTGATGTAAATCATCACTTAATGCTGTCTTTTTTTATTATTTTCTTCCCCTTCTTCATTTATCTCCTTTCTTTACTAGCTTCCTAATGAAGTTTTTTAAGTTTCATATTTTGCCGGCAGCAGGAATGACGAACCCGGCTGGATGGCTACTGTCAGCAACTGCTGGGAGGGGCCCACTTGAGGGGGATTCTAATAACAGTGGTGTTGTACTTTCCTGCATTGACCGCCACAGAATTGGAAAGGGGCGCTCACACAGTTTTTTGTTGCATTTAATTTATAACCAGTATTTTTCTGGTTATAACTTGGGGGTCCCAAGTTAAGAAACTGATTGCTTTGTTTGCCTTGTTGCAAAAGGACTAAGTGTAATGTGAAAAGGTTTTTCCTTTCACTTCTCTGCAGCTGGATTTCTCTGATTTTTACCTGGAGCAGTCAGAGAGGTGTGAGTATGACTCGCTGGCTGTGTTCGGGGACACTGAGGCGAGAGAGGAAATCGGTAAGCTGATAAAATGTGTTATCCTGTGTTACACAATGAAGCACATAAAGAGTATTTGTACAGGATGCCTCTGTGGAGGATGTGA
This sequence comes from Astyanax mexicanus, assembly GCF_023375975.1. Classification (NCBI taxonomy): domain Eukaryota; kingdom Metazoa; phylum Chordata; class Actinopteri; order Characiformes; family Acestrorhamphidae; genus Astyanax; species Astyanax mexicanus. The sequence continues at coordinate 5,079,170 of NC_064417.1, forward strand.
CTTATTTCCACTTAGAAAAGTAAGTTTCAAGAGAACATGATTTTTTTCCAGAAGGGCCCAAACTTTTGTACATGACTGTACAAAAGTACAGCATTTTTTATTATGTTAACTATTAGACTAGGCCTTTAGTTTATGCAGCTAATGTTAAAACCTGCAAAACCTGTATGATAATGCAAATAAAGCTAACGGATAAAGTGATAATCACAGCTGGTGTGTTACGAAACTAAGTGCCTTATCTCAATTTGAGCTGAGCATTAAAAAAAAAAAACACTGGAAGACTCTGTGGGCAATATCGTACACCCTGCACAAGGGGTATCTTACACCCCGTCAACAGTCTACAGCTCCATAAAAAAAAATAAGAGCTCACTTAAAAATTATGAGTTTCTTTGATTTTACCAAATTGGAAAACTCTTGAATATAATCAAGAGGAAGATGGATTATCACAAACCATTAAACCAAGCTAAACTGCTTAAATTTTTGCCCAGGAGCAGCATAAAGTTATCCAAAAGCAGTGTGTAAGACTGGTGGAGAGGAAAATGCCAAGATGCATGAAAACTGTAATTAAAAACCAGGGTTATTCCACCAAATATTGATTTCTGAACTCTTAAAACTTGAATGAATATGAACTTGTTTTCTTTGCATTATTTGAGCTTTGAAAACTCTGCTTCTTTTTTGTTATTTATTTCAGATATTTTCCATTTTCTGCAAATAAATGCTCTAAATGACAATATTTTTATTTGGAATTTGGGAGAAATGTTGTCTGTAGTTTATAGAATAAAACAACAATGTTCATTTTTCTCAAACATAAACCTATAAATAGCAAAATCAGAGAAACTGATTCAGAAACTGAAGAGTTAGTTATTAATAGATGCATAACCACTGTAAACTAGAAAGAAAGAATCTGCTGGTTCTCTTTTTTTAAATGACACTTTTACCTGAGTGTAGGTTCAGTGCAACACCTGCTGCAGCTGATGGAGATTTATTAATGATGATTAGATGATGAATTAAATCAGGCTGGTCATAGCAGGAGAACTGCACTGTGACCTTCCAGGAATAAAGCTATGCGCTGCAGTTTCACCTGACATTAAATTGTTCAGTTGGCTTATGGGTAGTAAGAGTGTGTGTGTGTGTGGTTACAGTGCTGCTGTGTGGTCAGAGCATTCCCCCGCCCGTGTTGAGCTTCAGCAGTGTGATGTTGGTGCAGTTCCACAGTGACAGCAGTGTGTCTGGCCGGGGCTTCACTGCTACACTCTCATTCATCAGCAAAACAGGTGAGAACATCACCAACAAACAAGCCCCACACTCTGCTCACATTACACACATACTGTATTACACACACACACACACACACACACACACACACAGATATATTGTAAAATACTTTTCCTCACATTTACAAATGTATTGCTCATGATGATGTTCATAATGTCATACACTGATGTTATGAGATGCCAGCTTCAGAAACCTATGATCGTGCAGGATCTACAGGCCCAGCTTCAACATATATGTGGGTAAATGTGTTGCACAGTACCATACGCAAGCTAAATGCCTCCATATACTGTTGTATCTCATGTTGAATCCAAGCTAAAGGTGCCCAACAGGGTGCTTTCTAGAACCTCCTTATAGTATAGTTTTACCCACTTTACAAGTGATCCTTCCTCTCTCTAATAGTGTAAACACTATTATATCACATATATCATCAATACATTTACAAAAATGGTGCATTCCTCTTCTTCTTCTTATTATTTTATTATTATTATTATTATTGTTACCATATTTACTATAGTATAGGGTGCACTGGATTATAAGGCACACTATCAATGAGTGTCTATTTTCTGGTCTATGTTTATACATGAGGTGCACAGGATTATAAAGGGCCTTTTGCGACACTAGTAAGGAACAAGAGTGTCGACATGTTTTCCTTATAATTCAGCAGATCTTTTCACTGGGTGGCTAAGTAAACAAAACTCTAATTTTTGCTCACAGATTTCTGAGGATGAGTTTCTGCCCAGTGAAGTTTACAGAAGTCATTTCAGTGAGGACCTCAGCAGAACCTATTTGCTAGGTTCTATGGACTTATGGAGAACGCTGCAAGCTTTTTGGATCTGTGGATTTGTACAAAAGTCTGAGCAACAATAAATCAAGAACAATGTGGAGGGAAATGTAATACCAAGCTTTTTTGTTGCTCGATAAATGGATAAATCCATTACAGTGTATATAGAGCACTGCTTTATTGAGTTTTGATGTATTTTTAATTTTAGATCTAATATATATGCACATTTTATAAACATAAAACTTCATCAATATAAAATTATCCATAGAATACATTACAATACACAAAATTGGATTTATCAGCTTTCTCGTGAACACATACTGCACCAAAAACACTGTAGATAATTATACTCTCACACACACACACACACACACACACATCCAATTTTACTGGATAGTAAAATCCCCATTCGCAACCTCCAATCACACGCCCCCAATTGTTCTCTCCACCAATCACCATCATCCTGCCTGCTGTGCGACGAATCAGCAGATATAAAAAAATCACATGACAAAGGAAAGCTAGAGTGAGTACTCTTTTATAGCTGTAAACGTTTCCAAGAAAACTATATAAAACCTCATTAACTGGGAATCTAAAAATACAGATAGCATCAACCAGTGGAAAAATGCAGTAATGGAAAAATGCTCTGAATCAGATTCAGATTTAGACCTGACACCTCTTATTAAACTCCAGCAGTGGTTGGTACTGAACCATGAGATATACTGTAGGTTCATCACCAAACACACAAGATCAGAACAAAGGATATGTGTTTCTGATAAAATAGTAATCTATCATGTAGTTGATGATCACAAGCAGGTCCTGATCTCTGCTGTCCTGTTCCTGATCACTGATATCCAGACTGGGTCTGGTCTGGTCAGATCTCTGTCTTTCTCTCAGTTCTGTGTGAAATGCCTCATGGCTCTGCTGGCTCTGAATGGAGGTCCTTCTGTACAGGAGGGAGTGAAGAAGGCCTCCGCTTTAATCCAAATACAAATTTCTTATTTGAATACGGAGGTTTCATGGCAGTCACAGTTTTGCTTAAAATATTGCAATGCACACAACATTATGGGCGACATACCAGAGTTCAAAAGAGGACAAATTGTTGTTGCACGTCTTGCTGGCGCATCTGTGACCAAGACAGCAAGTCTTTGTGATGCATCAAGAGCAACGGTATCCAAGGTAACGTCAGCATACCACCAAGAAGGACCAACCACATCCAACAGGATTAACTGTGGACGCTGTAAGAGGAAGCTGTCTGAAAGGGATGTTCGGGTGCTAACCCGGATTGTATTCAAAAAACATAAAACCACGGCTGCTCAAATCACGGCAGAATTCAATATGCACCTCAACTCTCCTGTTTCCACCAGAACTGTCCGTCACCACAATCAATTATTGTGCTCTAAAACCAGGTGTTTCAGTTTTATTGTCCAACCTCTGTACGTATATTCACTGATTAGCTGATTAACAAGGTAAGACTTGTTGTGCTTGCCACTTGTGTCAATCTGGCAACCCGCTTAAACTTCCCCCTTACCTCTCCTATTCTTTATCTCTCACCCCTCAGTCTGTCTCTCTCTCTCTCTCTCTCTCTCTCTCTCTCTCTCTGTTACTTCAGTCTCTTTTTCTTTCGCTTGCTCTCCCAACTCTCAAAATGTCTCTCTCTCTCTCTCTCTCTCTCTCTCTCTCTCTCTCTCTCTCTCTCTCTCTCTGTCTCTCTCTCTCTTTTCTGGTCGAGAGTGGCGAAACGAGTATTCCAAACCTTCGTTTACCCAACAGTCTCCCAGACAAAGCAGAAGTGACTGGTGTTAAGTCACACAAAACCACATACCCTGCAGAACCGTTTGTGTGTGTGTGTGTGTGTGTGTGTGTCTACATGTGTAATGAGGTCTAACCCCCCCACCTCACTCCCACTTCTTTATTTCTTAATTTCTTACAATTTATGTTTAATTTTTTAGGCCCACTCACCCAAATGTATAACACACACACACACACACACACAAACACACACGCACATGCACACACACTGCACTCTGAAGCAACTGGAGATCCTACAATACAGCCCACATTCCTTACAGCACACATCAGCTGTGTTTTTACAACAAACTCCACAGAGGTCATCAAACCCAGCACTCCAAACACACACACACACACACACACACACACACACACACACACACACACACACACACACACACACACACACACACACACACAACCTGAATCAGCCCGAAACACAATATCAGCTCTTTATCTTCACCTCACATCCTCACATCTCATTACATCCATTCAGTTCAGCTGATCACAATCACAATGAAACACCATCTATTAAATCTATGTACAGGATTTCCCCCACAACACTTATTTGTTATTTTTTTTTAATGGTGAAAATGATGTAAGTGCTACAGTTTTTACTGGTACATTTTTGAACATAATATACTGGACAAATCCAGGGGATTTAAATTTCCAGGGGAAAATAAAATTGAGGATCTAGATCTGGATTTCTGCGTTTTAAGACCAACTCAAACTTCAAAGCTCTGAAGAAAACCAACAACAGTTGTGCCAACTAGAAATCTATAGTTTAGATAATCATTAACTTTCATCAAATCCTCAAATCTCTCCAACTTATACTTTTATTTGGTCTGATTTAAGTTAAAAGTATCATTCGTTCATACGTGAGTGCGCGCAGTTCTTCAGTTGTTAACCGGTCTGCCTAATAACAGAGCGATCTATATTCTGATTGGCTCAACGAGAGTACATTATAATATACAGCAGATGGATTGGCAAACGTGAGAAATACTGTGTCGCGTGTGAGCGTGAGACTTGAGAACACTGGTTGTAATAACTTGATGTTTTAATTTATGCTAACTCAAATTTTTATTCCCCATTACTTAAAAAAGTTAAGTAAACTCAACTTATCAGGTCTTACAGTTTAACAAAAATAAAAAAGTTCAACTAAATTCAACTTCTCCCCATGCTTACAGTGTAATTAGCTCTTCTAGCCTCAACTAGGCTTCAACTGCACTTTGTAAACTTTGCCAACTTAGGTTATTTAGTTAGAACAACTTTTAGCATGAAATACTGGGAAATATATTGAGAGACAAGAGCCTCAAACTTCTCAGATCTGCAGGCTGGAATTAAGTGATGCAGTGATGCTGCCCTCTAGTTGTGACACTTGGAAATTAGCTCAATAAACCTGATCTTCAGTAATGAATTACATAATTATTAAAGGTGGAATATTGTTTTCCATGGTTTCCAGTGTGGTTTCATTCCATAATGTCCACCTGTAGAGTGTGTATAGCCCTATCCCCCGTTTCTCAGGGGGATGTCTGTAAGAAAAATATTTCACAATTCTACTTAGTGATAAAACTCTTGCATCTGGGCTGGAATTGATCAAACAGGAGGATCAGTTGAGTTTTTATTTTCTTGGTTACATGACATCATGTTCAGTAGCTCCTCCAGTTCCACTCGCAGTTTTGTTTACGTGGATCTACACGCCCAAAGTGTAATTACTGTACGGTGCATGGCAGTCGACAAATAGCTATTTTATTAAAAACAAGGGGATGAAACTCAGAGATGTGCGTCTGGACAAGACTAAAATTACCGGAGGACCACAGAGTTCAGCGAAAAACAGTAGATAATTCAGCATCTGATGAAAAATACATACAGGTTTGTAAATAATAAAAATAATAAAAAATAAAAAATAATAAAAAATTCTATGCTGAAACTATAATGTGTGTATTATCTCTAGTTTATAGGCATTGTTTTCTAGCTAATGACTGTTTCTCCTGAAGGCCAGCTGTCAGCTCACCTCATGCCCAGTTTATGTCTCAAAAATTACCAACAGTGGTTGACTTTTAAACCAGCTTTCCCCTTTAATAATCATTTCCACGCTTGTGTGCCACGGTTGATTACATACCACACACATCCACCCCACATCCACCCCACTATGCAGATGGTGCAGATGGAGTCAGACCAGACATCTGCAGTCTTAATACTAGAGAGAATTCAATTAAAACCTGTGTAGATACTGGAGAATAACTTTTAATATTGAGCTTTCTCAGGAAGAACTTTGGAAATGGTCTTAACATTTTTTGAAGAATTTTTTGAAGAATTTTTATGTTACATTTGATTGGCATAATGTTCCAAAAATGAGTGCAATTCATCTGTTTTTTGCCTTTCTTTATCTCTTAGAATTTAAGATGCTTATTCTAATACTGTACCAAGATGTAAGAGTAAAAAAATGATTAATAAAATAAGTACTCATTTAAAATCAACATTTAATATATATGAATAAAACATATATGTAACATATGAAAATTCTAAAAGACAATAAAAACAGAATTGACACATAAAATGTAAAGAATTTTTAAAATATAAAATAAATAAAAAATTAATAGTAAAAGTAAAGTAAAACAATAAGAATAATAAGAAATTATAAAATGTATAAAAATAACATAAGAATCAGAATATAAAACATTAGAATAAAAATATAAAGTAATAATAAATAAAAATAAATAAAATAAATTACAATTTTAAATAATAAGAAAGAGATCAACTAATAAAAAATAAAAGAAAGAGATAAACCCAGTTACAGCTGGATTTTACTCATAATTCCACTTTCAGTTGCTAACTCAATTATTTTGTGTAAACTGTGTTATATTTACTAACCTCATTAATTGTTTACAGTGTTTTTATTGTAAATATTTGAGGCAGTATCCCAGACAGGGATTAAGCCCAGTCTCGGAATAAATAGCATTTTTAATGGAGATTCTACAAGGAAAGTGTATTCTTACACTAGGCTTAATCACTGTCTGGTAAAGTAAATTCAGTAAAGGAGAAATTCAGTTTTCATTCACTTTCTAGGAAAAGAGGTGGAATTTCTCCTCCTTTTCTATATAATGAGGCAGTGGGGTGATTCCACACCATTACACTGACAGCTATAGGCACAGCTCAGGTACAGCCCCCTCATTAGAATAGTCTGCTCCTATTGGCTGACCTCTCTCAGGGCAGTGGTTATATCAGTCAACCCTATGATATGGTGTATTATATGCTGCATTCTCATTGGTGGAGGCTTGTTAACTCCTCCCCGCTGAACTCTCTGCTCTTCTCTCTAGGAATGGGTTCAGGGCAAAGGTCTGAGAGACAATGTGAACGTGCAGAAGATACTACACTGTACTCTGACACATCCAGAGACACAGCATGGACCAGATTCTGGTAGGAATAAAAACTTTTTACTTCCAGCTACAATTTCTGTCTTTTGTCTAATATAATTTAACTTTCTAATTAATTGTTTCTAGGTTTAAATATCTCTAGATTCATTCCTTGTTAAGAGTACAGTAGAGATACTGATACTATAGTGTATGTTATTTAACCACAGGTGCCCAAGTGTTTCACATAATACTCATAATACAATTAAACATACAGTAATTTAGTACTGTAATTTAGTAATTTAGTACTGTAGTAATTTTGTACAGTATTTATTTGCAGCCAAATAAAGGCTTTGAATACATTCGCCTGTTTTTATTCCCTCCAAGCACAGCTTGGGAAAGTCCACCCCCCTGTTTATAAGTATAAGTGTGGTGTTATCATGTGATCAAGGTTGAACATTGGGCAGCATGCTCATAGCAAGCCAATATGAATTATTAGATGGAGGAATGTCTGTAGATGGGTGCCAGATGGATGGCAAATTTAATTTCTGAAGTTGTGTGAAACATTTAAGATTCCTCAATCCACAGACTCACGTTTTACTGGGAATATATCATAGAAGGCATTACCAACCATGGTGGACAGTGCAGTATGGATAATCATGATCACGACTGGTGGCATCTGGCTAGAATTGTCCATGCAAACAGACAAGTGATTGTGGCAGAAATCCCAACCATATTCAGTGCATACATGCATATGCCACTTTAGCTTCCATGGGACATTGCAAAAGTCATGGGGCGTGATATTGATTCCTGTCCCTTGATATTTGGCATGTCAGTGTGCACATAATTAGTGTAAATTTAGTGTATAGTGTAAATTTTATCGTAATTATAATTCTTTGCATATGTATGTGTCTCTCTTTGTGTGTGTGTGTGTGTTGCAGACCCTACCTGTGGTAATTGGACTGTTTGCAGTGTTAGCCACTGCGCTCTTCTTCTTCCTGAATGCTGGGTCCTCCACTGGGAAGAAGAAACAGAGCAGATTCCCCAAAACACTGCAGGGCCCCACTGTGAAATACCCACTGACCCTCACAGAGAAGGAGGTCAGTCTTACCACCACCAACTAATGACCAAGCTGATGTGGTTCTGTACTGATGAATGTCCCTCTAATCAAGCCGAATTTTCCATTCTACTTTAAATAATTGTGTGCATGTTCCAGCATGTTAGCATACATGCTACACTGTATAAGGTGGAATGGAAATTATGATTTAAATAAATAGAATAAATATGATCTAAAACATCATCAGTCTTAAAGTAGATAAAGAAAACCCAATTAAACAAATTAGACCAAAATATTATACGTGGTCATTATACGTATCAGGTGTCAGGTGTGATGGGGTGGAGCCTATTTTATTAAAGAACAGGGATCTATCAAAGTTGGCTCCTACATCAGAAACTGAGAGCAAATGTTCACATACTTTTATCACTCACAAATATGTAATATTTGATCATTTTCCTTGGTACCACTTTAAAATAAGACTACCTTTATAAAGGGTTTATAAATGGTTTACAATGAGTTTATTAATGGTTACTAATTAGGTTATAAATGCCTTAAAAATCATTAATAATCAGTTATAACACATGTGTAAACAGGGCAACAATGACCTGTTGTTTGCCAAATAGTGAACCCACAGCCATCCATATTGTTGCCCTTTCTACGTATGTGTTATAACGGATTATTAATGACTTTTAAGGCATTTACAACTTAATTAGTAACCTAAAATTAATAAACTAATTGTAAACCATTTATAAACCCTTTATAAAGGTAGTCTTATTTTAAAGTGGTATCTTTTCCTTAATAAATAAATAATCATGTATAATATTTTTGGTCTTACTTTTATTTGCTTTATTGGCATCTATTTATCTACTTTTATGATAATCTGATGAAAATCTGATGATGTTTTAGGTCATATTTATGCAGAAACATAGAAGATTTTAAAGGGTTCACAAATTTTCAAGCATTGCTGTATAAAATGTGCATAATAGTATAAAAAATATAAAACTAATATACAGTTTTTACTATTTGTAACAGGAAATTTCACACGATACTAAGAGATTCCGCTTCAGCCTCCCCTCCTCTGTTCATGTGCTCGGTCTTCCAATCGGTATGAACCATTACCTACAGTACCCTTATAATAAAGCCTATACACAGCCCTGCATTTATAACTGTATTTTATTTACTTCTTCTGTTCTTAGGTCAGCATGTGTACCTGTCTGCTAAGGTGGGGGGCAGTTTGGTGGTCCGGGCCTACACACCTGTCTCCAGTGATGAGGATCAGGGATTTGTGGATCTAGTAGTGAAGGTACTGGATCAATACAAACTACAATGTCTGGAAAATTAAAGTTTATCATTTTTTTCACACTTTATTCCTTCTTTTGTCTTATGGCTGACATTTACTGTAGCATGTTATGTTATCATGTTATCACTGTTTGAAGAAAATCACATATATCAGACATGATAAATTTACAGAACCCTCTTAAAACTGCAGATCTTTGATTCAGTAACTGTAATTATTCTTTAAATGTTAATCAGATCTACATCTGGCATGCTGAAAGTCATGGGACAGCTGTATGAAAGTTAAATATGATGATTTACTTCATGGAACAGCTTGGGAATGCCCACATCTGTGTATATTGTGAGGTGTTATCTTGTGAGTGTGAGCTGAACACAGAGCAGGAAGAGAGTTATAGCATGTATCAGGCATTACTGACCAAAGTGGAGGTAAAAACACTTTGTCTTAGATTTGTCTACACACACATATCCATACAGTGTTTTTCAGCTTCCTTTCAAAACTAAATATAAAAATATATATACAGTACTGTGCAAAAGTTTTTGGCACCAAAGCAAATTACACTAATTCATTTATTTCAGCAATATTTAGAGTGTTTTTACCTAAAAAAAAGCACCACATATGATTTAAATAGATGCCAATAAACATGAATACAGTAAAACATAACAAGACATTCTTTACATACATTTTTAACTAAGTATGTTTTATCCTGTGAGACTGAAGCTGAAGAACAAAGTGTAGAGATTCCAGATTTCTCCTGGATGCTCCTCAGCCAGCATGTGTATATTATGTTCAGTTCCGTCAGCAGCTCACCTGATTTACCACATTTACCAATTTACCAAAACAAGTGTTGATTAATATGATGAGAACTAGAAATAACTCTATTAAACTCAGATAAGGAGGAGAGATTAAGAGCTGTTTTAAGGTGAACAGGGCTGTAAAAGCTGCACTGCTTTTTGTAAAATCTCTTTTTGTATTTATTGTAATGCAGAATGTAGTGTTTTACTGAGATAATAAACACTTACTGCACAGATAAGAAGCTTTTTCTTTACTGAAATTCCCACAGGTGCCTAAAACATTTGCACATTACCGTATGTCTGCATATTGTCACCAGGTTTATTTTAAAAATACCCACCCAAGCTACCCTGGTGGTGGCAAGATGTCTCAGTACCTTAATGACCTGAAGATTGGAGACACCATTGACTTCCGTGGACCAAACGGTCTCCTGGTGTATAATGGAAATGGTAAGACAGTTTAAAACACAAACAATTAATATTACAAAGACATTGAAAAAAAAAAAAAAAAGATGAAAAGAATGTAGCATGCATAGATAAACAGCAGGGGGCAGTATTTATTAATTGTTTTTAAGTAATGCAGGATACTTTTGCCAACATAGGGTATGTCCCATTGCAAATGCTTTTTTATACTATGATGAAGGTTGTTAATGTGTTTTTAAATTCTCTTAAAGGTCAGTTTGCTATTCGGCCTGATAAAAAGTCAGACGCCAAAGTGAGGAAGTTCAGGCACGTGGGCATGATCGCAGGAGGAACAGGTGAATAAAGTTAATCATGCACATCTATGAGCTATGGAATGAACTACGCTGTCCTTCACTTGCTCTGACCTGTCTATTGCTTTTTCACAGGCATTACTCCAATGCTGCAGCTCATCCGCAGCATAACAGCAGACCCTACAGATAACACCAAGTGCTCCCTTATTTTTGCCAACCAAGTAAGTCAGTTATGGCATAGTATGTGACATAGTACTGAACCAGCAGAGTAGGCTACATTTATTGTTGAATGTATCATGTTTTTTGGGACTTAAAATCCTTTAATTTTCCCAAAAATCGTCAGTGCACCTTTTAATCTAGTGCCAGTCAGGTATTAAGGAGCAGTAAAGCCACTCTACTGCTGAAATACAGTGTAATATGGGTGAGTTTTCAGTGAAGTAAGGCTGTGTGCAGCAGCATTAGCATTAGCCGCTAACCCCAAAGAGCCACTAGCTCTTTTGCTGGTCAAAGGCGAGCATACTAGACTGTAGTCTGCATGTTCGTCGTGTTAAAACAAGCTACGTGGGATGAACCGCTAGATGATAGGGCCCTGACTTACCGGAACACTCAGGGTTTCTCAGTGTAGCGCTGTTGGATGGAATTTATGTCCTGCTAGCGCTGTGGTTTAGCGGCTAATGCTAATGCTGCTGCACCCAGCCTTAGTGCTGGAGAAACTTTGCTGAAAACTCACCCTTATATGAAATACTGGAAATCTAAGCTTACTGTATATAAAGAGAAGAGCTTTACTAACCCAAATAAACAATTTTCAGTAGAGAAATCTGTGTAGATTAACATTTAGCCCTCGTTTGACTTTTGTTTTGACTTGTTTTTTTTTAAGAATTACAGTTGTATTTACCTAGGTGCTTCCCCCAGCTTCCCCATTAGAAGGAAAACATGGCGACACCCTCGCTCACTTTCACTCTCTAGTGTCACCAATCCTACATTTACATACTTTTCTTTACCTCCCTGTTCTCAGACTGAGAAGGATATTTTGCTAAGGAAGGAGTTAGAAGAAGTTCTGAAGAATCACCCTGATAAATTCAACCTGTGGTACACACTGGACAAACCTCCACAAGGTAACATGGCTTTTGTGTTTTTGTGTCAGTCAAAGTCCTGACCTAAATTCCATTAATCCAAAGAACAGGAACAGCAATGGTGTTCCCGGGTTATGACCCATAGACATATAAAACACAATAGTTTTACATAACAGTAAAATGTAACATTGCAATGTTGTTTTAGTTTTTGCAGGGGGTGGTTGCAAATATATGAGATGAACCATTTTTATATTATATATTGATTACACTAATTAAGGCAAGATGAAAAAGTTTCATACTGAAAAAATACTTTGAACTATTTTTTCTAGATTTTCAAACTTTAAAACTTGTCAGTTTGACCCAGAACATAATTGGAGGGATAAAATCTCATTTAAATTTGTAGTTGTAAGGTGACAAAAATTTAAAAAGATCAAGGGGTATTAGGTAGTAGGGATAGTAGGGGTAATTTTGTAAGGCACAGTATCTGCCAGGTTCCCATTATGTCAAAAAGTGTGAATTAAAAAAAATGTAGCTGTAAAACAGTAAACATTGGCTGCAGATTAGCTCCTGTTTTTTATGGTAACGTTTTAGCCTTTACTGTTTTTTTATTTTTTTTGTATTTTAAAATAGAGGGCAGCCAATCAGAAAAGAGATCATTTACATTAATGTGCTTTAAATGCACTGTAACAAATACAGACTGTCTTATTTGAAGGGAAAAGAGATTAAAAAAAATAGTTGTGTAAAGTGAGTTTTGACAAAACCAACGAAATATAGTCCAGAGAATATGTACAGTGCGGTGTGCAAAAGTATTCAGCGCCCCTTTTTTCATGCTTTGTGTGCAAACACACCATACCCACTGTTAAATATGGTGGAGGCAGCATCATGCTCTAGGGGCTGCTTCTCTTGTTTTCTCTTGTTTTGAATCATGCATCATTTTTCCACTTTCCACTTCACAATTGTGTACCACTTTGCGTTGGTCTTTCACATAAAATTCCTATAAAATATATTTATGATTGTGGTTGTAATGTGACAAAACATGGAAAAGTTTAAGGGGTATGAATACTTTTTCAAGCGACTGTAAAATAGCTTTGTTCTATAAGTAACGATGTTGCCTCCAGTCAGTTCCTTTGTTTTAAAGACTTATTTCATAATGATCCCGTGATATTCCTTAGGTGACTCCTTATCTGTGAAGTAATAAATTGGGTTTGTTTTTGCTGCAGGCTGGAAGTACAGCACAGGATTCATTGATGCAGCGATGATAAAAGAGCATCTTCTCCCAGCGGCCAATGACGTGCTGGTTGTGATGTGTGGCCCGCCCCCCATGATCCAGAACGCATGCCTGCCGAACCTCACTAAGCTGGGCTACAAAGAAGAAAACACTTTTGCGTACTAGAGCCATCGGTATGTTTGGGATTGATTAGTTATTGATACAGTTTTGGGTGTGAGTTCCTATCAGGGATTAAGCTTAGTCTTGAACTATTTAGCATTTTAAATGAAGATTTTCCATTATTGTCCACGGAAAATCTAGACTATGACTGGGATTAATCTCAGTCTGGGAAACTGTCTCTTGCTCATGTTCAGAGTGAAAATAAATGTTGTACATTTATCATTGTTTAAAAGAGAACTCTGGTTTAAAATGGACTTTTGGTGTCACCACAGATTGTTTGATCTACGCAGACTGGGGGGTCATGTGAAGTTTTTTTTCCATTTTCTCCCAATTTGGATATCCAATTGTCCCACCCCTTTTGTGCGTCCCCATCACCGGTGATGCCCGTGACCCTTGGAGGATGCGGATGAGCACACGCCTCCTCCGACACGTGTGAAGTCAATCACCCCTTTTTTCGAGCTGCTGCGGATGAATCATTGCCTGAGCAGCATTACAGCGCGCTCGGAGGAAAGCACAGCGGCCAGGTTCCGATACATCCGCTCACAGACGCCTCGTGCCGCCCAGCGCCACCTTAAGTGTGATGGGGAGAGAGCGCCATCTATCCACCCCAGAGGGAGCAGAGCCAATTTTGCTCCCTCTAACGCCGGCAGCTGGTGGCAAAGCTGCATGAGCGGGGGTTCGAACCTGCGACCTCCCGCTCATAGTGGCAGCGCATTAGACCGCTGGACCACTCGGCGCCCCATGTGAAGTTTTGTTAAAACAAAAAAAACATCACAGTACATTTTATAACACAGAGCATGTATTAGTGGGCATTCTGATTATGGCACTTGAAATAAAAACATATATTTTAATTCAGAATTCTGAATATCCTATTATTTACTATGTTGTTACATCATACATCCTAATATTTGTGCAAGTTTATGAGAATCAAAATGACAAAATTGGATTTTACTGGGAAAAACCTTTTACTAAGAAGTGTAAATATCTAAATAATTGCATATCTTCGCTGTCCAATGAAAAACAAGTATTTCCATTTTTGTTGATTTTTAGTTTACTACATAATTTGAACAGACAAACTGTGCCAACAGTTCTTGATGGTGGACCAATAGAAATACTTCAAAAATGACCAGAAATAAACTCTTTTTACATCCAGTTTAGACGGTTCTTTCTCTCTCCTGTAAAGTTGCTGTTTTGGAGATGCTTATTTTTCATTGGACAGTGACGATATGTAGTTCTCAGTATTAAACACATGTAAAATATTTTCAATGCAACCTAAAAAAACAAACTAATAGAGACGTTAAAGAGCAGAAAACAACAACAAAAAAGAAAACAACTTTTTTTATTATTTCATCCTCCTTTCTCATATTCACATTTTTATAAAATTACATTTTGTTATCTTCACAGCAGTTGCTTTTCATTTCAAATTATGGCTTATCAGTGAGTGAACAGTCTTGGAATATATAAGTATGTGGCCATAAACAAGTTAAGCATTATTGGCTGGTGTTGGTGCAACATTTCCCCACAATGCATATATCATACTCAATAATATCTGTAAAAAAAAATGTATTATTGTGAAAGATATTATACCCTGAAATAATGTGCCAGATCACCCACCCCTAATTATCACATTAGGGTACTCATTTTTTGCTTTTTTTTTTTTTTTTAGCAAAAGAAAATTTCACACTGTTCTTATTTCCATTATATATCTACTAGAGACAGATTATATCTGTCCAGTATCATTTATTTTACTTTAATCCTGGATATATGGAGATATTTGGAGTGCATTATTATTAGTATCATGACATTCTGGATCATTGACTTCTGTTACAAATAATACAAAGATAAAATTCTTGTATTTTTTTAATATGTCAGTTAGGGGTGTTCCATATCATATCATATCATATGCAACAATATTGCCAACATTTTTAAATATCGTGAATATTGTAATTTTATACCCTGAAATATGGTGCCATATCACCCACCCCTAATTATCACATCAGGGTACAAATTTTTAAGCAAAAGAAAATGTCACACTGTTTGTATTTCCATTATATATCTACTAGAGACAGATTATACCTGTCCAGTATCATTTATTTTACTTTAATCCTATCATATTGTATCCAATAATACAATTTTATTTTCTTTTTGTGGCATCAGTGTTTTCTTGAAATCTATATATTTTTTTAATTCTGTGTTTTGTCATGTCGCCAAGAGTATCGTTGTCGATAAAAATACCATGAAATATCGCCCACCCATAGTCCACTGTAATAACCGCCAATTTGACACCTGTACTTAACCCTTGTGTGGTGTTCTGGTCTGTGGGACCCGTTTTCATTTTTCATCAAATGATACTAAAAAATATATTTTTTCTAACTCAAACTCATTGGCATTGACTCATTTTTTGTGAAAAACATATATCAAAACACATTTTCGATAAACACACACTGTACACCCCCCCCCCCCCCCCCCCACACACACACATTTATATTACATACAAATTTTCTACTCATATCTTGAGTAATAAAAAAGAGTAGCACTTTTTGAAAGAAATGTAACATAAGAAAGGTAAAGGGCAAATATTAACCATGTAAGCTGTTTATATTGCTTGCAGTTTAGGTGAAGCAAGCATGTGTAAAGCATTTTAATTTAGAATTGAATTAATTTTGCTGAATTAAATACAAGTAACAAAGTAAACGAGTAACAAAAATATGAACACCACACAAGGGTTAACAGTCACAACTGTTGTTTATGAAAATAAGAAGGTTATATATATATATATCTATATATTAAATTTGACGAGCATGGTGAGAGGCTCATTATCCTGCTTATTCAGCACCGTCTGCAACATCGCAGCTGGAGAAACATAGTGTTTGGCTCCTCTGAAGAAATTCTCTATAAAAGCCTGGTCAATCTGAACGCACTTCCCAACAGCCACATGCAGGTTGTTGCTCAGGAGCCCGTAGATGTTCGCCGGGTCTTTCTTGACGCCGAAAAAGAGAAAAAGAGCAAAGCAGGTCTTCCCGATGGCAGAGCAGAACTCCACCATTCTCTCAGCTCCAGTTTTCTCCATGGGTTCCATTCCAGCCGTACGTAAGATCTCCTTGTAGGCGTCTGAGGAACGTTCCTCAACATTCTCCTTCATTTTCTCTGGAGGATGCAGGACCTGCACAGCAATTTGGACTCTGGGCTCCTTCTTGCTGGAAGAGTCCAGGAGAGCCCAGACCCAGTCGGCCCCCAGAACGAGCCTCTGTTCCCGGGTCATCACCGTGCAGTGGATGGTCTCTGTGAGGTTTAGCTGGTTGCTGCGCTGGATGTAGGTCATGAGGAAGATCTCACACAGGGCAGCAGGGCTGGGCTGGAACTTGTTTTTTGGGTCGGAGAAAAGAAGATATTCACTGGTCCTGGTCGACGCTGCACGGATGCAGTCGCTGAACAGAGAGCAGCAGGATGTGAGGGATGAGTTACTGGAACTTGACCACAGGGATTTAAATATCCCTGGTTTAGTCTTGGGTTGGTTCTCCGACTGGTTCATCTTAGTTGGTCCTGGTTAAAGAGTTGTTTCTCTTATACACTAAAAAAATATATAACATAAATATAAACAGATTTTATTTAAGAATGGTGATGAGATTGCAAATGAAAATACAAAAATAGTTGTTTTACTAACCGATAAATCAGAAGATTAGGATTCTTTTGGTCAAATCTTTTTTTTATTTAAAATATTTTCCCATTTTCTCTCCAGTTTACACAGCCAATTGCCCAACCCACTCATTAGGACTCTCAACACAAGCAGGGTGAAGACCAGCACATGCCTTATCCGATACATGTGAAGTCAGACTCCGCCTCTTTTTGAACTGCTGCTGATGCAGCATTACCGAGTAGCATCACAGTGCTAACGCTTGAAGGAAAGGGCAGCGACTCGGTTCTGATACATCAGCTCAAAGATGCAGCCATGTGCTGATCCACATCAGGATCACAAGCCATCAAACCAAGCTGAACTGCTTGAATTTTTGCACCAGGAGTAAAGGCATAAAGTTATCCAAAAGCAGTGTGTAAGACTGGTGGAGGAGAACATGATGCCAAGATGCATAACAAAACTCTGATTAAAAACCAGGGTTATTCCTCCAAATATTGATTTCTGAACTCTTAAAACTTTATGAATATGAATTTTGCAGACTGAAATTATTTGAGGTCTGAAAGCTCTGTTTTTTTGTTATTTCAGCAATTTCTCATTTTAAGCAATTAAATGCTCTAAATGACAATATTTTTATTTGTGATTTGGGAGAAATGGTGTCTGTAGTTTATAGAATAAAACATTTTACTGATTCAGAGACTAAAGTGGTGTCTTATTTTTTTCCAGAGCTGTATGTAATATGCGTAAATCAAGAAAAAATGTTGTGTTGTGCCATTTAGATGAATTTAATTAATGTAAAATGTCATTGGCACAGCTTATATTTTTAATTGATCCTAAATGACAGTCAGCAGTACTTACAATATGCATTTTATAGAACCATTTTCTTAATGTTGTGTTTTACAGTGTATTAGAAGGATTACAGAGATAACAAGTAGTGAACAAGTAATGTAAGCTTATGAGCACCAATTAGCATTAGCTATTAGCTAACAGTTGAATGAAAGAGACACAATTTTTCATACCAAACATACAGTAAGTACATTGGTTTTAAGGAGTGAATAGTGTAAATTTGCTTAGATTTGTTTTTACTTCTAATTGAGTAACTGAATAAAAGTAACACATTGAAATCCTGTGCACCACTACTCACCAGTATCAGTCTCTGCTTGGTGTTCGGGGACAGACAACCTCCGGCCGGCTCTGTTTTCTCCTCTTTGGGCTCCTATGGAAATATGTGTGCTAGTTTAATGAAGAGTCACAACCTCTGACCCTCCTAAAAGCAGGGATGTCTCAGGGATCTCTGAGGTGGGAGTGTCCTCTAGAGAAGAGTGGCGTGAAGTTTACTTTTGGCTCATCCAAGCTGTCAGGTCATCACTGAGTCCATTTTTGTCTTTACTGGATTTTCAGGCAAAATAAACAAGGCTGGGGTGGGTCTGCTTTAGTTAATGCTGGGAATTAGTTACAACACAGGTAAACTCAGTGTCTGTGCTGGAATAGAAGCACCACATATGAATAAGTACCAGTGGAAGAAGTGAAAAAAAAATTCGAAGTATTCTGTTCAGTCCTTAGTCTATAAAGTCATTAGTCTATAACATAAAAAACAGTGTGTATAAAGTGAAGAAAAAACATGAGTGCTGGGTATTTAGGGAGGTTGTTGGATTCTATGTACAGTGGTTTTCAAAATTTCTTATACCCCTTGAACTTTTTCACATTTTGTCACCTTACAACCATAAATGAAATGTACTTTATTGAGATTTTAAGCGATAGAACAAGACAAAGTAGCACATAACTGAGAAATGGAAACAAAATGATGCATGTTTTTTTTTAAAAGTGTGGAAAAGATGTGCAAAAGTATTCTGAAACCTGTCAAGTCATGGCCGTCCACCCAAACTGACAGATTAATCAAGGAGAGCACTGGTCAGAGTGCCCATGGTCACTCTGGAGGAGCTGCAGAGATCCACAGCTCAGGTGGGAGGAGAATCTGTCCACAGGACAACTATAAGTCATGCACCCCATAAATCTGACCTTTATGGAAGAGTGGCAAGAAGAAAACAATTGTTGAAAGAAAGAAATAAGAAGTGCCGTTTGCTGTTCTGTGCTCAGAAAAGACCAAATTGTAACTTTTTGGCTTCAATGCAAAGCACTATGTGCTGCGAAAAAAAAAATAATACCGCTCATCACCCTGAACTTTCAAGTCTTTTGCATCCTCCAACAAGTTTTTTTCCAGAATTGTCTTTTATTTATCTCCATCCATCTTCCCATCAACACTGACCAGCTTCCCTTCTGCATGATGCTGCCACCACCATGCTTCACAGTGGGGATGGCAGCAAAATGACAAAACGTAAAAAAAAAGGTTCAAGGGGTATGAATTATTTTGCAAACCACTGTAAGTGAGGTATTTGTCAGGATTATGACTAAAATGAATGTATTAATCTATTAGCTAGCTGTTTTAAATTGCTTAACCCAAGACAAAAATGCACTATATTTAAGAAAATATACATTTCAGGCTTTTTAAAATATTATCTATAACTATTATAACCACTTTACACTTAAAGTTGATTGTAAAACACATAATATTTTTATAATATTAACAGCTAGTCATCTTATAAAAATAGGCTTCACTCCACAGTAAACATGAGGGTGAAGCGCTGTGGTTGGCAGATCCATCAGATTTGTGCTTGAGTTCTCCGGGGCGGGTGGAGGAGCTCGGTCCCGGTGCTGGGGGCTCTCCGCTGGGGGTGGAGGTGCGCTGGGTTAGGCTCGGGGGGTTGCTAGCGGTGTTAGCTTGTTCACACTATGGCGGTGTGGCTGCGTCTCATTCCTCTCAGCAGCTCGTCTCGGCTCAGTAAGTGCTGGAAGCGAGAGGGGGTGGGGGAGGTGGGGGGTGGGGTTAGCACAGCACTGGTGAGCGCAAGTGAGTAACACTGTTAGTGCTCTCCTCTCACAGCAGCTCTATTAATAAGAATACTATATTTCATTAGGGAATCTAGATATACTTGATAACAACTAACATTTAGCTACATTTTTGTTGTGTTTGGTGTTGCAACATATCATTAAATACTGAAAACATGAGGTAAAATGTCATTATCGTAACTTAAAAAAAAGGATTAACAATAATGATTTTTGGTATCAAGCTGCTGTGAGAAGAGACTACCTAATAACATATTGTATACAGATTTCGGTACCACTTTAAAATAAGACTACCTTTATAAAGGGTTTATAAATGGTTTACAATTAGTTTATTAATGGTTACTAATTAGGTTGTAAATGCCTTAAAAATCATTAATAATCAGCTATGTGGCTGTGGGTTCACTATTTGGCAAACAACAGGTCTTTGTACATTTCTACGTATGTGTTATAACTGATTATTAATGCATTTACATAATTTTTAAGGCATTTACAACCTAACTAGTAACCATTAATAAACTAAACCATTTATAAACCCTTTATAAAGGTATTCTTATTTTAAAGTGGTACCCAGATTTCTTGTATGACATCTAAAGGCCGTCGTACACTAGATTTGCCATGTTTGCAACCAGAGGTGTGAAATACTTTTTACTTAAGTTAAAATGTTGGTTATCTACACATTACTGGAGTAATTATTGAGTAATTACGATTAGTTTTTTATTTTTACACAATTCTCTGAACTTTTTACTTTTTACATTTTAAAATTAGCCTCACTACTCCTATTTTATGTTCAGCTTGTTTTTATTACGGCTTCTTTCAAAAGACATTTCTGCTTACATTACTTTTACTTTTCTACTGTAAATAGATCTGGTCTCGATCTGATCCAGCTATCAAATATACTCCTTATTATTTGAGTTAAACTGCTGATAAGGCGCAGTTTAATCTGATATATGAGCCAGATGATGCTAATTACCACAGCTATGAACAAACGCTGTCTCAGCTGCTCCATGCTGTTTAGATGCACGGTCTGTGCTGTGTTCACTGCTCGCATCTCCTCTGACCAATCAGAGGAGACGATCTGCTCGCATGGTTTATTGGTGAGCATTTTGGTGCTTTTAGGTTTGTGCCTGTGTGAAACCAAACCAAACAGAAGGAAAAACAGTCCAAATAAAGAACTCATCAACTGATCCGGACCATAGAAACGTTCACAACTACAGGTGTGTGTAAATATAGTGTGTGCTATATTTTTGGTTTAATTTCTATTGGAATGGATCCACAGAGTCCAGCTTTCTACAGTCATTGGTTGAAACACTATACTAGTGAAAGGCATCTAGTGAAAAATCCACTATGCTTCTACCATGTAGGCTTAATGATGGTGTTGTGAGATACAAATGAGTCTTGCTCTACCTCTGATTAGAAATTTAACATTAGATAGGGGATGGAACCACGGCCTCCATGTTTTTTTTTTTATTTACAGTCATTGGTTTAAACCAACAGCCCAACAGGCTACAAATGAACTCTGTTAAAGCCTATGCTGTGAAAGCTGTGATATGTATCAGAGTACAGCAGATGGTAGAGCAGCACTTACTGTGAGGTGGTTTATGCCTTCTGATAGAGCTTCTATCTGCAGCACTGCTCCTTTTGTCATCAGCGTCTGGGAAGACAAGCCATCCATCGTGCCATCATCAGGATTAAAAAATACCAGACCCGTATAAAAACTGCTGTAAGTTGCGTGAAATGCGTATTATGAAATTATGAAGCGCAAGCAGTGGGTGGTAACATTAAATGATGCAATGAATGGAAGCAAAAATTGTCAATGATGTCATCTAGGTATCCAAAGGTACCTGTGGATGGAAGCCCCTCCCCTAAGCTGCAGGATGCTCCTTTCCCAGCATGCACGTCTCCATCTCCACGGGGATAATGGGCTTGTTGGTAAGAGCAGGTTAGTGAATGAGGCTGTTAATCATGCATCAGGTTATGTCTTTCTAATGTATCTTATTAAAGACCATAATGACCGACTGAAATTATAATAATAATAATAATAATAATAATAATAATAATAATAATAATAATAATAATAATATTTTAAAGGTACACAGGATATGGTGTAATGTAAACTGTTTCATAATGAACTATTGACTTCCCAGTTGATAGAGTCCTAACTGAAGTATATTGCATACTAGGTGTCCTTTAGGTAAACGTGTAGATCATATATTATCAGTAAATGCCTGTCCCGTCCCCTATGTTATAGGCTGTAATCAAAAGAAAAAGTATTATTTTTCTGAGCTGCAGTGACTCTGTGTTTGCCTTATGCTGTACTGTTTTCTTTTATTATTTTACTTGTATTTTATTTAAATCAGAGAGAAAACTAAATATAAATCTATTTTATTCACCTGATCATAACATTCAAAGTAGAATTATTAAGCAAAGCAATTTGTAATAAAATGTAACAAAAAATAAAAATCAATGAAATGTACTTACAATTTAGGCATGATAAAATGTTTTTTGGTCTAATTTTAACTCAAGTTGTCAGTAAAATAAAAAATATATATATATTAAAGAAATCAGTTTGCTCAAATAACAAATAACTTGTTGCACAGGGGCTGCATCCTAGGATGATACCATGCTGGAGTTCAATCCTGAGAGAGACACATTCTTTCATTATAATAGTAGAAGCCGTCTGCATGACTAGGTCCTCGGTGTTGATATTATACACCTGTGGCCATTGAATGATTGATTGATTAAACCTGATTTCAATGATATGCATGGGTAAGTAAATACTTTGGTAACACTTTACTTGGATGGTCCATTTTATGTCCTTGTTGATGCTCAACTGACATTCAACTAACACTGAATCGAATGTCCATTAAATTTAACTTAACCCTGTGTTGAATGTAAATTATTCAAAATAGAACCTAACTGTACACCCAACCCTTACCCTAACCTTAACCTAAGATTAAAATCTAACCCTACACCCAACCCTTACCCTAACCTTAACCTAAGATTAAAATCTAACCCTACACCCAACCCTTACCCTAACCTTAACCTAAGATTAAAATCTAACCCTAAACCCAATCCTAAAATATTAAGATAAGCGTTTGGGTTAGAGTTGAATGTAGGGTTATATTCAATAGAGAATCATTTACTTTCATCTTTTAGTTCATTTGCATTTAATAGACATGTAGTTGAATGTTAGTTGAATGTCAGTTGAGCATCAAAGAGGCCATCAAATGGACCATCCAAGTAAAGTGTTACCAATACTTTTGGCAACACAGATTATTATATCTGTTCTAAAGGCGAAGTAACAAAAAAACCCTGTAGTCAAGTGAGTAAGTTCAAATGATGATTCAATTAAGTTTTGGAAGGTAAATAGTATCTAAACAAGTCAATCAATCAATTTCAATCAATCAATCAAAAGATCAATAAGTTCAATTTACTTTAAAGTAATGGTTACAAACTTTATTGTGTTTCTCTGTTGAGTATCTGAATTTATTTTCACCTAAAGTTTGAAAATAAACCATGGGTGTGAAAATGTTTGCATAATGCTGTATATCAATGCATTATTTCTGTTTTTGGTTCATAAAACCATGTGAATGTAACTCGTGAAATTTAGCAAACTTAAAAATAAACAAAATGAAAAGTCCAGTATATTTGCCATTTAATGGATAACTTTCTTTATAATGCTATTTGCGTTTACTGTCTTGATTCAGTTTCTGCAGAAGAACACACAGTGTCACAGTGATGGAGGAGATTTATTGATCATTGTATCCTGTGGCTTTTCGCTTTTATATATTTACATTAAGCGGCACATCCATCTATTTATAAAAATATTATATATGAATATATGAAACATCTATTACAAATATACACTGTTACCAAACGTGTTAAAAATCATCTGTACGCATGCTAAAATCCACCACTATAAATATTAAATTAAACCCTAAAGTGTGCAAATGTTGCACGAGTTGATTTAAACCCCTCTGCTTTCAGACAGAACAGCATGACAGTGATAATAAAGTGTAAAAATGGAAAAGTGTTAGTTTATCTAATATAAAATCAATTTTACACGTCACATAATAAAATATTACTATGACCATTGGCACAACCAGTCCCAAATCCACAGGTCAAAGTTCAGCGCTGTGTGTAGACATCCCTGTTTATCTGTCTCTCAGTAACAGGTCACATGGCAGCGAGTGAGGGATGCTGGGTAATATGTGATGGCACGGAATGAGAGGGGGTTGGCGGTTGGTTCAGCTGATTGGGGAATGGTGTGGGACTGGCAGCAAGCTCAGGGGGACGGGGTGGGCTAGCTTAGCTTCAGCCGTGTGGAGGGCCCACCTGTTCCCGCTTCTCAGGGTCCCGGTCCAGGATGGGGCTGAGGCCCCTGAAGCCCGTGTAGGGCCGCTGGGCTCCGTTCAGCAGAGCCTGGGCCTGGGCTGCCTCCAGAGGGCAGATGTAGTCCGTGGAGTCATCTGGACGTTTCTTGCGCAGGTGGCCGAAATTGGAGAAGCCCAGTTTTTTTGGCTGTTGAAGATAAAAGAAAGTAATATATAGTGTTAACATATATGTTAATATCAAACAAATATAACCAGATTATATCTCAAAAGCTTTTACGTTTTTTTATTTAAAATTTATCCAAACCAGCCTGGCTCATGGGGGCAACAAATGCAATCAAGCTTTTGCAAAAACTGGCAACAAGTCTTTCACATCTCTGTGGAGGAATTTTGTTCCACTATTCTCTATAGAACTGTTTAATTCAAACACATGGGAGGATTTTCCAGCATAAATGTCCTGTTTAAGATCATTCCACAGCATCTCAATCAGACTTTGACTAGGCCATTCCAAAACATTCATTTTTTTTTCTTTTTTTCCCCAGCCTTTTAGAGGTGGACTTTTTGTTTGTGAGCTTTGGGTCATTGTCCTGCTGCAGAACCCAGGTACTCCTGAGCTTGAGGTCACAAACTTTTAGACATTAATCAAACTTCATTAATCAATCAGGAGGAGGCATGTGCGAGTCTTCACCCTCCTTGTGTTAAGGCATCACTAGTAATGGGGGATATACAGCTGACTAGCAGCAGAACAAGTGGGACAACTGGCCAGATAAATTAGGAGAAAAATGTAGTATTACTGTATAGTAGTAAATTCTAAATAATGGTTCAAAATACTTGAAGCACCAAAACATTTATTTAGACAATTATATTCTGATTTCAAAACTGAATTCATTGTTGATGTTAGAGGTTTGTATTGAAGCTAGAGAGATAGAGCTAGGTAGATGTATACAGCTCTGTTCAATTTCTGAATCAGCTTCTCTGATTTTGCTATTTATAGGTTTATGTTTGAGTAAAATGAACATTGTTGCTTTTTTCTATAAACTACTAAAGACAACATTTTTCCCAAATCCCAAATAAAAATATTGTCATTTAGAGCATTTATTTGCAGAAAATGAGAAATGGCTTAAATAACAATAAAGATGCAGAGCTTTCAGATGTCAGATAATGCAAAGAAAACAAGTTTATATTCATAAAGTTTTAAGTGTTGAGAAATCAATATTTGGTGGAATAACCCTGGTTTTTAATTACAGTTTTCAAGCATCTTGGCATCATGTTCTCCTCCACCAGTCTTACACACTGCTTTTGGATGCCAACTTTATGCCTGCACTCCTGGTGCGAAAATTCAAGCAGTCCAGCTTGGTTTAATGGCTTGTGATCATTCATCTTCCTCTTGATTATATTTTAGAGGTTTTCAATTTGATAAAATCAAAGAAAGTTATTTTTTTTCTGTGCATTCTGTGACACCGAGCTCTATTCTGATTGGACTCTCTGAATTATTATACCTAATTTAAAAAGCAGACCGTGTCTATGGAATGTGAAATGTCTGCCTGCTCTATGAGAGAGTGGTGGTATCTGCATGTGCATGTCTGCAGTGCTGCTTGTGATATTCTCAGAAAGCTGAGTTGAGAAGTGAGAAAGCTGCAGTACCCGGACTTTAGCTGTGGTGGAGAGCGGCGTGTATCCTGCAGACTCCACGTACTCCTGCTTCTCCTGCTGAGCCTGGGCTCCCACCAGCGATGCGAAGTTGGTGGCCAGGTGTCTCCTCAGCAGGGTCTTCTGTGGAGGGATGTTCAGCAGCATGGCCAGCGTGTCCGAGTTAAAGCGTGGCTCCAGGATCTGTTGTAAAATGCATTCACACACTTTAGGTGCTAAAATTCTATAACATATAAGCGTATAAAATCATTGTTGCTACTCTTAATTAATCATAATTGAGCAGATGATTAAAAGCAAACAACTACAGATAAAAAAAGGGCTCTGATGTAACAAAATGTTCATATCAAAAGTCATGTTGCTAATAATGTGACTGAAATCAAGATTAAGAAGTCAGCAGATTGTTATACTGCCCTGCAGGTGAAACGTTTAGCACAGTAGAGCTTTATGTGACTGCAGTGAGGGGGTGATATGCAACTACAAATACAAAAAAGCTTTTTTAAAATAAAAGGAAAATATTATTCATGCTACTTAGGGCTACCAGTTTGGCCAAAATCAGAAAGGAACCTTACAAAATCCTTTAACTCCATTTAACTCTGTGAAGCATTTACTGTATGTGCTCTAATCCAAACTTCATGTAGCTTCAGCTTAACGAAATGCAGGTGAGTGGATACTTAAACAAAAAAATAAACAGCTCTGAAAAATTAAGAGACAACTTCAGTTTCTGAATCAGTTTCTTTGATTTTTGCCAGTTATAGGTATATGTTTAAATAAAATGCACATTGTTGTTTTATTCTATAAACTACAGACAACATTTCTCCCAAATTCCAAATAAAAATATTGTCATTTAGAGCATTTTTAAAAAAAAAAAGAAAGAAAAATGGCTCAAATAACAAAAAAGGAGCTTTCAGACTTCAAATGATGCAAAGCAAATAAGTTCATATTTCTATTCGATTTTTAAAGTTCAGAAATCAATATTTGGTGGAATAACCCTGGTTTTTCTTAATCACAGTTTTCATGCATCTTGGCATCATGTTCTCCTCCACCAGTCTTACACATTGCTTTTTGATAACTTTATGCCATCACTCCTGGTGCAAAAATATAAGCAGTTCAGTTTGGTTTGATGGTTTGTGATCATCCATCTTCCACTTGATTATATTCCAGAGGTTTTCAGCTTGGTAAAATCAAAGAAATGCATTATTTCTATTAGTCTCTTATTTTTGTTCCAGAGCTATACATAGTGTATGAGGGTTCGCTGCTGTTTCAATAGCTTTGTGTCTGATTGGATTGATTTTTATAGCTGTATCTGTGAGCAGAAGTCCACAGTAAGTGTGTTTTATATTACTCACTATGAGGCCTCCGTGCACACCGCTGCCCCGCAGGTTGGGTGCGTATTCAGCTAGGTCCACTGATCGCAACCACTCCATCACTCTGTGATTAGACCACTGCATCACTTCAGAGGGGGTCGACTGAATGTGTGCCTGCCAGCATCACAAACACACACACACACAAAAAAAAACAAATGAGATGAGATTCAGCTCTTAAAAATGTATTTACTTATAACTCAATAATACAAATAAAAATAATAAAAATCCTTTAATTTTCCCAAATATCGACAGTGCGCCTCATAATCCGGTGCTCCTTATGTATGAATTCTACCAGTCAGGTTTAAAGAGCAGTAAAACCACTCTGCTGAAGTACAGCGTTATAAAGGTGAGTTTTCAGTGAAGTTTCTGCAGCACTAAGGCTGGGTGTAGCAGCATTAGCATTAGCTGCTAACCGCAGCCTTAGCTCTTTAACCATTTAGAGGCGATTATATTGAACTGTAGTCTGCATGTTTGCCATGTTAAAACAAGCTATGTTGGACAAACTGCTAGCTGACAGAGCCCTGTGTTACTGGATCACTCAGAGTTCCGCTAGCTCTGCGGTTAGCGGCTAATGCTAATGCTGCTGCACCACTGGAGAAACTTCAATGCAAACTCATCTTTAGACAAAATATTAGAAATTTTAGCTTACTGTAAATAAGAGGAATCACTTAAATGATTATTTTTCAATAATTTTCAAATAATTATTTTTCAGCAGAGAAATCTGTATAGATTAACTTCCAGCACTCGTTTGACTTTGAAAGAAAATGTTTTTTTTTAAGATTAGAAGGGAAACATGGTGACACCCTTACTTACTTCAATGTAGGCAACCTTACTAGTGTAGCTTAATGCGCCTTATAATCCTGTGCACCTTATAGTCCGTAAAATACGGTATACTGTAAGTTGTAATATCTTACTTTTATCATTGTTTTACAACAAAACAAACAAACAAAAATAAAGACTCTACCGTCTTCAGGCTCACCTCATCCCCCGGCCTCCTCTTCAGGCAGTTGGGGTTGAACTTGTTGACGTGAAGCACATGTATAGCACTTTTAATACTCAGGTGATGGAGCTGACTGCTCACTTTCAGGATCAGCAGGTCATTCTGAAACGAGACAAACAGAATCAATCAGACATTCAAAAAAAAAAAAATGCCTGGCCTAAAGATGCTGTAGACACTGGACACTGACACGGATCTGTGTGGAAGATCTTACCACTGTCAGGTACTGCAGCATCCTCCCATCCACACGACCTTCATGGAACTGGTCTTTATACTGCGGCAAACCAATGTCATCCAGCCACCCTATGAGAAACAACACACTGCTTAAATCACAATTACTTATTTTTATTTATTGTAAATGACTTCTAAAGTGATCCAGACTATAAAGGAACACACAAGAAATCATGTAGTAACTTAAACAAGTGTTAAACAAAACAAAATACCCTGTAAAGCATTTAGGTACTCTTATCTGGGGAGCTGTTAACTTGCAATTCTGAGGCTGGTAACTCTGATTAACTTACCTTGTACAACAGAGGCAACTCTCCTGATGAGAGCCAGTTTCATCATAATGTTTTTGATTGACTGACCTTCATTTCTTAAAGTATTTAGAACATTACTCATTCACTGTATACCTGTAACTCTACCTCTTCACAACTTTACAACTGATGCTCTCAAACACTTTATTAAGAGACAAGAAATTCAAGTAATTAACTCTTGATAAGTTCAGCACAGCTGTTAACTGAAAGCCTGAATTCCAGGTGACTCTACCTCATAAAGCTGAGTGAGAAAATCCAGCCAAGATGTGCAAAACTGTCTAATCTAAGCGAAAAGTGCTACTTTAAAGAATCTAAAATATATCTAAAATAAAAAATATATAAAAAATATATAAAAATATCCTAATAGTCCTAATCTATTAATCTAATGATTTAAATACAATTGTTGATATCGGATACCATGTATCGATACAATATCTGTATACAATATCAATATTATACTGTCCCACCCCTGATAGTGATGATGAGTTATATAAATTAATACTAACAATCAGTGCAGCTACTGATAACTCCCCAACTCCTCCTCTTCTGCATTTATGTATGATGGTGCTGCAATAAGACTGAATCATTTTCACACCTGTATAAGTTGTGAGGTGTTATCTTGTGGGTGACAGTTGGCCAGCATGCTCATGGCAAGACAATGTGAATTTTGGCAGTTTGAGCGAGGCCTGATAATAAGCCATAGTTTTATGAAAGGACTCACGCGTGACCCAGACGTAGTCCAGGTCTGCAGATTTCTCCCCCAGTTTGGTGCTGAAGGAGTGCAGGGCCAGCTGCAGCTTCTTCCTGTGCAGCGGGTGCTTCATCCCGAGCTCCTGAAGAACACAAATGACACAGCTCTGAATATCTGTGACCATGTTAAATTACCTTTATTGACTACACTATACCTAGTAGAACATTTATCATACCTATGCTTATTAATGCTTATACATATATGCAAGAGCACACTGTAAAATATTTTTATATAATACACACGTATTACTGTTTATTAGTACAGTAGTGAAGTAAAAATAATACTCCAGTAGATACAGATACAGCATTTTAGTACTTAAGTACAGTAGTGAAGTAAAAATAATACTCCAGTAGATACAGATACAGCATTTTAGTACTTAAGTACAGTAGTGAAGTTAAAGTAATACTCCAGTAGATACAGATACAGCATTTTAGTACTTAAGTTCAGTAGTGAAGTTAAAGTAATACTCCAGCAGATACAGATACAGCATTTTAGTACTTAAGTACAGTAGTGGAGTAAAAAAATAATACTCCAGTAGATACAGATACAGCATTTTAGTACTTAAGTACAGTAGTGAAGTAAAAATAATACTCCAGTAGATACAGATACAGCATTTTAGTACTTAAGTACAGTAGTGAAGTAAAAATAATACTCCAGTAGATACAGATACAGTATTTTAGTACTTAAGTACAGTAGTGGAGTAAAAAAATAATACTCCAGTAGATACAGATACAGCATTTTAGTACTTAAGTACAGTAGTGAAGTAAAAATAATACTCCAGTAGATACAGATACAGTATTTTAGTACTTAAGTACAGTAGTGGAGTAAAAAAATAATACTCCAGTAGATACAGATACAGCATTTTAGTACTTAAGTACAGTAGTGGAGGAAAAATAATACTCCAGTAGATTAAGGTACAGCATTTTAGTACTTAAGTACAATAGTAAAGTAAAAATAATACTCCAGTAGATTAAGGTACAGCATTTTAGTACTTAAGTACAGTAGTGAAGTAGTTCTACTTTGTTACTATACATCCCTGCAGATTATTGCCTCATTATTATGTATTAAGTATATACATTCCCTAACAGGATCAGGAATAACAGTAATTCTTTCAGTGTGGTGAGTTTCCTCAGTGTGTGGATGTGGGCTGGTAGGGTAGATCAGTTCAGGGGCAGCAGTACTGACAGGTGGAACTGAAGGTGAAGCTGGACTGACAGACAGAAATGCAGGACGGATTCCTGATGGTCAGGTGTGAAGGAGGGGCAGAACTGTGGCACAATTTGAGTGGCAGCGCCACAAACTGGACGGAGAGCCATAACATCATTATCTGTCTGACTATGAGAGCCAGGTGCTGTGAGTTGTTAATGTGTGTGTAATTAGTAAAGCGGATATAACGGAGCGATTATTATAATCATTCAGTCCAACATCCAATACTAAAAGATCTTTAGACATAAAAAAAATAAAAGGACTGTAATTGGCTGCACAGAACAGTCAATGGCATTTCAACAATGAGAGGGGGGGTTGAGGCCAAAATTATGCTCCAACAAATGTGGCATAAAACATGTATAGTATTTTATTAATCATTTCAAGTAAACTTTTTTACTTCCTTATTATTTAAAGGACCATTAAGAATTATATTTTTTGTAGTAACTCATAACACGATCAGGATGTATCATCAGATATTAAGGAAACATGCTTAATATCTGATGGTGTTAGCAGAGCTACAGCCAGTATTTTCTTATTTGAACTGTGCTGTATGCAACGGTAATCTATGTATGTGGTATTTAGCCTTTTAATCTGCCTCTCTAATTAACACACCCCTGGTTGCCATGTATAGACAGCAGCATGCAAACAGTGTGCTGTAGCCATGGAAACAGGCAAGCTGGCTGTTTTTCAGCTGAACAGGTAATCACTGAGCTTCAGTAAGGCTGCTGACCAAAGCTGGTAATTCATCACCACCACTAGCATAGTAGTAGTATATTCACTGACCAGCAACAGAGTGAGACTCGCCGTTACCGCCTCTTTTTGAACTGCTGCTGATGTAGCATTGCCGATTAGCATCACAGCACTAATGCTCGGAGGAAAGTGAAGTGACTCGGTTCTGATACATCAGCTCACAGATGCTCACTTGTGCTGACTGACATCACCCTAGCAGAGATAAGTGGAAAAAGCCCCATCTACTGTACCCACCCAGAGAGAGCAAGGCCAAATGTGCTCTCTCAGACTTCGGCAGCTGATGGCAAGCTGCATGACTGGGATTCAAACCAGTGATTGCTTGACCACTCGGTGTCCATTGTAAAGCCATTTTACTCCTTGAGCCATTTTACACACTCACTCTCATTTATTACTGATTACAAACTATTCATATGCTTCAAATATAAACATATCTTATCATATGAACAATTTTACACAAATGATTCTTTAAGTGTATCCTGTACCTTTTCCAAGTCATGCAGGGAGGCAGAGAGGAGAGTCTGGCCACTGCTGACCCACTGTTTGGCCATAGGGGTGTACTGTCCCAACCCATAATCCTCCAGCCACACACACACCTGATCACATGACCACTTAGAGAAGGGAATGTTTGCATGTCTGAGGAGGGAAACAGAAAGACGAGGATTATGATCAGATTTAACAAACAGATGTTTTGAATACATTAAAGTTACGATGTGACAAATATACAAAACCATTTACATATGAACTGCAACTACTATTCAGTGTATATTCAGACGTATAGCTGAGATTTTATGTAAGCATGGACAAATCATGCTGTAGGTTGAGTAGCAGTCTTACCGTGCAGAGTCTGCAGTGCTCATGCAGGCGAGTCGAGGACCTGCGGTAGATCTGAAACCTCCCCTCTTTAAATCTGCACTGTCTGCAGGAAGACTGCCCGACTGCGTCCTTCTGATCCTGATAGATGAACACAGAGACGTGAATGAAAGTGTGCTGTTTTAACCTAACTATTCTGCACAGTGGGAAACGTCATCATTACTATACTTCATAGTATTTTCTACATTCTGTTTAATTACTCAACATAATACAAAAAGTAAGCAAATTTGTGTTTGGTATAATGCGGTCATAATGCATAATAAACATCGCTTTACATTACATTACATTACATTACATTACATTACATTTGTCAGACGCTTTTGTCCAAAGTGACTTACAATAGTGAAGTACAAAAATAATAGAAGTTAAAGGTAAAACATTTTTTCGATAGGGCTTAAAGGAGGTCGAAGGGAAATAATGGGATAGAGGAGTGGGGAGGAGGGGAAGAAGGAAATGAGGTTAGAAGTAGTTAGTGTGTTAGAGGTGTTAGGAGAGTAGGTGCTCTTTGAAGAGCTCAGTCTTCAGGAGTTTATTAAAGATAGTGAGAGATTCTCCTGATCTGGTAGTAGAAGGTAGTTAGTTAGAGGTGTTAGGAGAGTAAGTGCTCTTTGAAGAGCTCTGTCTTCAGGAGTTTATTAAAGATAGCGAGAGATTCTCCTGATCTGGTAGTGGAAGGTAGTTAGTTAGAGGTGTTAGGAGAGTAAGTGCTCTTTGAAGAGCTCTGTCTTCAGGAGTTTATTAAAGATAGCGAGAGATTCTCCTGATCTGGTAGTAGAAGGTAGTTAGTTAGAGGTGTTAGGAGAGTAGGTGCTCTTTGTAGAGCTCTGTCTTCAGGAGTTTATTAAAGATAGCGAGAGATTCTCCTGATCTGGTAGTGGAAGGTAGTTTGTTCCACCATTGGGGAACTCTGTATGAGAACAGTCTGGATTGCTTTGTGTGAATGTTTTTTTGGTAAAGCAAAGAGACGTTCATTGGAGGAGCGCTGCGGCTGGGAGGTGGCGTAAGCCTTCAGGAGTGAGTGCAGGTAGGAAGGAGGAGGAATTTGATGCGAGCATCAACTGGTAGGGGGTTATGCATTTTTATAAATATTCATAGCCATGATTATAATGCCTTGTTAATGCATAATGAATAATGAATGTGTTTATAGAGTCTAATAGAGTCGACATTCATAGAAAGTGTTTCCTACAACTGTTCTCCATCTCTAATGGTATATGGTATAAGATATATTCACATGATGTTACAGATACCAGAGCTGTGATGTTGTGCTTGATTTGCTATGATTTGCAATCATAAGCATAAATCTTCTCACAGTGGCTACATTAAGCAAATTAGCTATGACATCATGTCACAACAATCCAAATTCACCAGGAAAGTAAATGAGCAATAGTGACAGAAAGTTCTATAGAGCTGGTTCAGTACAGTATAGCAGAGGTCCTTACTTTCCCCACAGCTTCCGAATGCCTTTCTGGTTCTTCTTGTTTTCTGGAGAAACCGGTGATTGATGCCCTGAGTCCACGCCTGAGGACAGCGGCGACAGATCTGACAGTGTAGACTCATCGGCTTTCTCTGTCTTTCCTGAGAAAAAAAGGAGCAGTCATGTTAAACACAATGCTGTACAGGTTTTGTTGACTGATCTTAATCAAGCCGGAAAATTAATTTTATTGCTTAAAGCTCATAACAAGTTTAACCATCAACAAAATCATCACAAACATCTCGACCTGTAGAATCGAGAACTTGTCTGACCTGCAGGTCTCACTCTCCTCAGGTAAGGCCAGTGTTCTTCATCCAATAATAAAAAAGAGACTGGGCAAAAATGGTATTCATGGGAGTGTTCTAAGGCAAAGCTTTTTAACATTGGGCCATGTTGGTTTGAATAGATTTTTTTTTCCCTTAATAAATGAAATCATTATTTAAAAACTGCTTTTTTTATTTTTACTTAAGTTATATTTGTCCGATATTAAAATGTGTTTGTTCATCTGAAAAATGTAGGTATGACAAAAAAAATGCAAAATCAAAAGGAATCTGTAACTAAATACAGCGGAGAGAGGAGTGGCTTAATCCACCATGACAAAACCAGAGCCTGATTTTTGGTGCCACCCAGCACACAGTGTGTGATCTGCATGGGCGGGGCATCAGCACTGCGTTTACTACCTGTCTGATTACTACCTGTCATATTACTACCTAAAATAATGTTAGCTAGATTAGCTTTTATTCAATTGATTGCCATTCTTTTCTCTGTGTAAATTTCACCCATGGAGGGTGACTTGATTAGCATGCTGAGATACATTTATAATAGCACTGCTGAGGTAAAGTTCTGACTAAATTTGCACTGCAGAGATAGCTAAATGTGTGATTTAAATAGCAATGCTGAGGTAAATTTCTGACTAAAATAGCATTGCTGATGTAGCTTAATGTGTTACTTGCGTAGCACTGCTGAGGTAAATTTCTGACTTGAACAGCACTGATGAGGTAAATTTCTGACTAAAATCGCACTGCTGAAATCGCTAACTGTGTGATTTAAATTGCACTGCTGAGGTAAATTTATGACTAAAATTGGACTGCTGAGGTAGCTAAATGTGTGACTTAAATAGCACTGCTGAGGTATCTAATTGTGTGACTTAAATAGCACTGCTGAGGTAATTTCTGACTAAAATTGCACTGCTGGGGTAGCTAACTGTATGACTTAAATAGCACTGCTGAGGTAAATATCTGACTAAAAGTGCACTGCTGAATGTAGCTAATTGTGTGAATTAAATAGCACTGCTGAGTTATATTTCTGACTAAAATAACACTGCTGAGGTACATTTGTAATTGCCTTTTTCGTTCAAAAGATTAATCTAGGATATAGAATTAATGCACTTTATATTTTAAAAAATCACACGTCAGTAGTGTAAGTCTAAGTCTGTGATTGGTCCTAATCTGTGCTGATTATATTTCCTACAAGTTTTTTTCTTTTTTACCCCCCCCCCCCCCACACCCCCAACTAAATACAGCAGAGAGAGCAGCGCTTTAATCCATCATGACTAAAGCAGAGTGTCTTACAGCCAGAGCGAGAGTTAGAGCGAGAGTACGGTACCTAACGCCGGGGCGCTGGCACTCCTGCACCGGTCTTCACACCCAGAAAACACACAGCAGCCAGGAGAAAAGAGGAGAGACAGCCACAGACAGACAGACAGAGAGAGAGAGGGGGGGATTAGAGAGTAAGAAAAGAGAGAGAAAAGCAATGCAAGCTTTAGCTCATGCAAAACAGCAGCAGATTTAGGAAAAAGGGGGATGAAGATAAAAGCAACAGGCAAGTAATAAGCAGAGCTGTGCTGATTTACAGTCTTCCTGATGTCTAAAAAGACTGTAGTGAATGAATCTGATGTTACACATGCAGCGGTTAATTCGGTTAATGGGATTGAGATGAATGTTGAAGCACTGCTGGGTTAAAACGTGACTGAAAAAACAAAAATGATCTATATTCCTACAGTTCATACTCATCTAGGTCTGTCACGATAATTACCGAGTTATCAACATATTGCACAATATCATTTTTGATAATGTCAGTACTGCTCATTGTGCCCAGTAACCAATGAGTGCCCTTTTTTTACAAGAATAAATGAGTATGGTGACTTTGTTTAAAGAAAGTGTTTTCATTTAATTTATGTGCAGAATATTTCTCAACCAAAATTATTTAAACAAAAACGTCAAATAAAAGAAAAACATTTCCAGTGTTCAGACGAATAAGTGAAAAGACAGAATACAGTAATTTGTATCAAACAACAGCTAGTTTATATACAGTAAAGTCAGTATTGCCAGTACACAATAAATTTAACAGTGTTAAATTAACTCAAGCAAGGTCTATAGGCCACCAAAATAAATTTTGCCATCCCATTACACCAAATACCACAGCAATATAACAATACTAACATTTAAAACCAGCATGATTAATGCTATGAACAATGTTTTTTAAGACATCAATGTTTTGATTTGATAAAACTTTTATTTTCTTCTTTAAATTGCGCTGCTAAGGTAGATGATTGTGTGACTTAAATATCACGGCTGAGGTAAATTCATTATTAGGATATCACTGCTGAGGTAAATTCATAATTAGGATAGCACTGCTGAGGTAAATGTATTGTGCTTTGTTGGTATGTCTGCTGGGATGTTGAAAATGTGTAAAAAATAGATTTGTAATTGCCTGTGTCTTTGAAAAGATCTGTCAAGGATATATAATTTATGCAATTTATGAATAAAATTGCAAAAATACATGAAAATGTGGACAGAAAATCAGTATTATAGTCTTTGTTCACAAAATGATTTCGCAACGCTATGTTTGTTTTCATTCCCTTAGCAACCCCCCCCCCCCACCCCCCCAACTAAAGCACTGAGTCAGTGTGTGTTTAAATGAGCTCTTACTCAGGTTCACCGCGCTGTCCTCACTCTCGTCAGGTGAGAGCTGGAGTGGAGACGAGTACTGGTCCCTGTCTCCATTCTGATCCGGACGGTAAAACTTTCCCGGCAGAGTCCGGTACTTACTGCCGTCTGAAACATGCCGAGTCTGTTCCACAAACATAAACACCTCATTAAAAATCACTCGCTTCACGATTTTATCTTTTTTTATGCAACTAATAATTTGTTTAAACTTGTGTCCAGTTATTTCAATCCATAGTAAATTGATACATTTACATTAAATAGTTAAATAAGTCTTAATAGTAAAATAACGTTGTTAAAGGTGTAAAAGGTGTTAAGTAACACACTTGTTAGTACAATTATGTTAGTAGTAAGTATTAGTATTTGTTTTAGTAGTGCGTTTAGGCTGTAATCTACAGAAACTTTAAGAAATATATTTTATATATTGAGTTTGGTAAGATTTATTAAGAAACAGAGGAAGAAATGAGTGTGTGTGAGTTAGATATTAGGGGTTAATATTTGATGGTAGTACCTCTAGAACAGGCTCTACTGGTTGCATCATTGCATGCTTGGGTAAGAAAAGACAAAAAAAAGCATGCACACACACACACACACACACACACACACACACACACACACACACACACACACAGAGTTATTTTACTGTGTAAAGCACAGCTACCTCTAAACAGTGTGGTTAATAGTTGGATATTTTTTTGTTTTTGCTTTTTTGTCATGCTTAAATTTTTCAGATTATCAAACACATTTTAATTATCAGACAGAAATAACCTGAGTAATTATAAAAAAAGTTGTTTTATATTTATAATTTTAATTATCAAAGGAAAAAAGCAATCCAAACCAACCCGGCCCTGTGTGAAACATTAACATCTAAAGAATTATTATAACAGCTGGTCCCACGAAACATGGTGAACATAGAGAGAGTTCAACGACAACAAACACTGCTGATCAAAAAGAACACAACGACCCGTCTCACATTTACCAACAAACACCTTGATGATCACCAGGACTTTGGATAAATATTCTTTAGACTGACGTGACAAAAGTGGAATTTTTTGGAAGGTGTGTGTCCTATGACATCTGGCATAAAACTAAAACATAATTTCAGAAACATCATACTGAACTGTGATGGTCTGGGATGATGGTCAGATGGACGTGGATAGATTTTTTTTACCCTCAACCACTTGAATTATTATTTAAAAACTGATTTTTATATTTACTCAGATTATATTGGTCTAATATTAAAATGTGTTTGTTAATCTAAACCAGTGGTTCCCAACCTTTTTCTTCAGGGACCCATATTTTTACCATTGTAAGCTTTGGTGACCCAACATAACCCCCCCCCAAAAGTGTAAAAGATGTAAGTGTATAATTGGGTTGGGGTGGGGGGGGTGGGGGTTAGAAATAACAAATAAAAACTGACATTTACTATAGATGAATAAAATAAACACGTAAAAAAAAAAAAACTTATGAAGAAAAAAATAATTAGATCAATAAAATAATACAACTATTTAAAATGAATAAAAAATAATTTATATAAAATAAAAACAAACAAACAAAAAAAAAGAATAATATCAGTTTCAGTTTCAAATCAGTAAAACAGCTCACCAAAACCTCAACCTGTCCAAATATTGCACACTAATTGATTAACTTTACAGGCCCTCACTCATTTTCATTTATTTAACTAAACTGAGTTTTATATTCTTATATTATTATATTATTATATTCAGCCTCGCGCTGAATTCAGCTCCGCGCTGCCGGAGAGAGCGCCCGCGCGCGCGCCAGAGAGAGAGAGAGACAGAGAGAGCGCAGCGCAGCGCGGCGAATTTTGCTTACCCTAGACTATATATAGTATTAAAATTAAACCCCTTAAAATCAAGAGGGCTTCGCGACCCATCGTGGATCTTTGGCGACCCATAGGTTGGGTCGCGACCCATAGGTTGGGAACCACTGATCTAAACTATGTAAATATGATAAAAAAGAAAAAAAAATCTATTCAGGGGAAAATGTAGGAGAGAAATACTTCACAGTACTGTAATCATTAGTTATAGTTGAGTTTAGCACAATTATGCCAAGTTAAAGGAGCCTCAAATAAAATCTAATAATTCTATTACAACAAAAGGATGAGTGGATGAGATAGATATGTTAGTTTGGCTCTGTGGGACTAGATAAGAGGTGTCCAATCTAAAGTGCTGTGTTAAAAACTGTGTTAACAGTTTTACTCTGTATTAATTCTCTACTAACCAAATCTACATAACTTGAGCCCTAACAGTAACAAGAAACAGAGAGAAGGAAGCAGTTTGATTACAGACCCTGTGTTTAGATCCACTCTGCAGCTCTTCCAGACTGCTGGAGAGCATCCTTGGTGTCGACCTGCAGAGAGACAAAGATCAAAATGAGCATTCAGGAAAGAAATAGAAAAGATTAGTCTGTATATATTTTTTTTATTTACAGTATACACTTTTCAGTTTGGATTATTAAAATTTTGATTTGTGTCCGTAACTCATTTATCTATGTACAAAAAAATGTCAAATTAGTAAAGGAAGTTCATCTTGTGCTACAAGTTTTACACAAAAAATATAAAGTCTACAATCAAAATAGCAGATTATATACTTATAGAAGCAAAAACATAAATAAGCAGAAGCAAAATCGAGATTCAGGAACAAAATATGAACAAATACACAAGAATCCCTAGAAAATCCTCAAAAATAAAAGCAAAGTCCATAATTTAATTTAATTTTGGAGTAACGGCAAAGAATTATAAAGTAACCAAATATATTTAAAATATATATTCAATATATTTTTTCTGTTTAGATTTTGCAACATACATTCTTAATTTTTTTACGGCAAATTTTGATGTGTTTGTATCAAACTTTCCATTTTTAAAATTACATTTAAGTGTTTGAACATAGTCTGAAAAATACTTTGCGTCTCTATAAATATAGTGGTCCCTTGATGGCCATTAAATGCAACTGACATAATGATAATAGAATAGTATAACAAAGCAATTACACACTTTTGAAGACAACACATCTTAATTAATAATAGCATATCTATAGAAATATATCTATACTATACTTATTGCGTCACATTTATTGAAGCAATGGCCTTGTATCACATGACTGGCTAAAATACTG
This sequence comes from Astyanax mexicanus, assembly GCF_023375975.1. Classification (NCBI taxonomy): domain Eukaryota; kingdom Metazoa; phylum Chordata; class Actinopteri; order Characiformes; family Acestrorhamphidae; genus Astyanax; species Astyanax mexicanus. The sequence continues at coordinate 5,119,219 of NC_064417.1, forward strand.
TTTACTGTTATATGTGTGAACAAACATACCAATAAACACAACAGACAATATCACCATTATGAAATATCGATAAAGTCATGTCCATGTATAGTATAATAAGTCGATAATGTCATTATTGTGACAGGTTTAGGAGTCCACAAACATCTACACATCTATCAGAGAAACAGAACTGGACCCCTCCGCACAGTGAACACAAAAAACAACATCAGTGTTACTCACCATTGTCCGTTGTGAAAGCTTGTGTCACTGGGGTACATCATAGAATTCTCCATGGAGATCCCCAAACTGCGATAGCTGTGATACAGAGAAGAGAAAGAGAGAGAGAGAGAAAGTGAGAAACAATATAAATAAAATAATAAAAGAGACAGAGGAGGAAAGAGAGCGTGAATGTGTGAGTTAACTCTGGGTGAGTGGTCAGAACACAGAGCAGTGCAGGAGGTAAATAAGTGTGTTTTCAGGCATTTTTCAGCACTTTTCTCTGTTGGGAGAGGTCTGGTCCCAGCTGGCCACTGTGTGTGTGTGTGTGTGTGTGTGTGAGTGTATTTTTTTGCATTAACTTTTCTAGGACAGAGTGTTTTCTGACAGTTGGAATTATTGGTGTTTTATATAATAACATTCCTCAATCCACAGTATCATGATCCATATGCTTATCATTCTTTAAAGCCTGTGAAAATGAAGGCTCTATGTGATAATATGGCTGTAATTACTCTGAATATAAACAGCTAATGCAGTATTTTGTACCCACTGAAGTAAAGGTAAATGTCTATAAATTAGTCATATATTAAACTGATTTCTTTCAGATATTAAAATGGTGAACAGAGGCAAAATCTCAAAAAAAACTATACAGAGTGTAAAAGCATTGTGTGTGTTTTTCTTACTTGGACTCCAGGTTATTTTGCAGGCATGCTGGAGGCAGTAAAAGTGGAGAGGATCCTCGAGGTGTCGACATCTGCGAAGAACAAAGCAAAAAAATGAAGACAAGTTTATAGATTTTAATCTAGAACTTCTTGAAATCTTGAAATACTGTACACAAATTAAGTCTGAGGATAGGCTCTGTTTCTACTCAGCATCCTCAACGGAATTGATAACAGACCAGAATATATTTTTACTATTAAATTAAGTTTAATAAAATAAAATTAAGTCATTCACAACAGTTCTACAACTACACTTTTAACGTTTTTTAATAAATCTTTGTTTATTTTAAAATAAATACAGGCTACGGCATTGTGCACACACAGTATTGGTTGTATATCAAAGCTAAGGTTACTTAATTCAGCTTTAGATCAGTGATCCTAAATCACACTCAGTAAATCACACTGTAATTTAACATGTACTGTTTGATTGGTTGAGACACATGGTACATTATGAAAGAGTCATCAGTGCTTTGCAGTAAGAGAGACAGATTAAGAAAACAGACCTGCAGGTCAGAGCGGACGATGTCTGAGTGGGCTTTATGGGTAATCGGTCGTAGTCTCAGAGATCCACTCAGGTCCTCTTCACTGCTGGCACACAATAAACGATCACCACATACTGCTGAGAGAGAGAGAGAGAGAGAGAGAGAGAGAGAGAGAGAGAGAGATTTAACATAACAAGTCTGTATTAACTGTAAAAACTTAATATTGGTGTTTTGCAGTTATTTTGAGAATAGTCTTAAAAGTGGTATTATAAAATATTAAATTTAATTTCTGATTTGATCACATACAGCTCTGGAAATAAATTAAGAGACCACTTTACATTTTCTGTAATAGTCAGTTCCTCTAATTTAGCTATTTATAGGTTTATGTTTGAGTTAAATAAACATTGTTGTTTTATTCTATAAACTACAGACAACATTTCTCCCAAATTCCAAATAAAAATATTGTCATTTAGAGCATTTATTTGCAGAAAATGAGAAATTGCTGAAATAACAACAAAAAAAAGATGCAGAGAAATATTGCCAAGAAAACAAGTTCATATTCATAATTATAAGTTTTAAGAGTTTAGAAATTAGTATTTGGTTAAATAATCCTGTTTTTTAATCACAGTATGTATGCATGTTTCTTGGCATCATGTTCTCCTCCACCAGTCTTACACACTGCTTTTGGAGAACTTTATGCTGCTTTACTCCTGGTACAAAAATTCAAGCAGTTCAGTTTGGTGGTTTAATGGCTTGTGATCATCCATCTTCCTCTTTATGAAATTGCAGAGGTTTTCAATTTGGTAAAATCAAAGAAACTCATCATTTTTAAGTGGTCTCTTATTTTTTTCCCTGTATGAGCTGTATGAGGACTTAATTCCTACAGTGTGTTTGAGATATAACTGTATCACAGCTGACTGTGAAAAGAGATCATACTGTAGATAAGTGGGTGTAAGTGCACTACACTCAGAGAAAGAGAGAGAGAGAGAGAGAGAGAGAGAGAGATGATGGAGTAGTGATCTGAGATTGAATCTGAGTGTGTACCTCGGGAGAGGACCATCATGTCCTTGGCTTTTCTGTACTGAGCCAGCAGTGCTGTGAGCTCCTCTATGTGACGATCCTGTAAAGAACAGAGACAGAATGCACTGTGTTCTATGACGAAGAAGAATGAACAAAAGACTCACCCAAAAAAATTGAGAAGCTAATTCAAAATACTTTATGAAGGCAGAACTACTGTCATTTCCTTCAGATGGTAAATGTTTGAGTAAAATGAACATTGTTGTTTTATTCTATAAACTACAGACAACATTTCTCTCAAATTCCCAAATAAAAATATTGTAATTTAGATCATTTAATTGCAGAAAATGAGAAATGGCTGAATAACAAAAAAGATGCAGAGCTTTCAGACCTCAAATAATGCAAAGAAAACAAGTCAATATTCATAAAGTTTTAAGAGTTCAGAAATCAATATTTGGTGGAATAACCCTGGTTTTTAATCACAGTTTTCATGCACTTCTTGGCATGTTCTCCTCCACCAGTCCTACACACTGCTTTTGGATAACTTTATGGAACTCCTGGTGCAAAAATCTGAGAAGTTCAGCTTGATTTGATGACTTGTGATCATCTATCTTCCTCTTTAGATTATATACCAGAGGTTTTTATTTTGGCTGGTGGAATAACGCTGTTTTTTAATCCCAGTTTTCATGCATCTTGGCATGTTCTCCTCCACCAGTCTTACACACTGCTTTTGGATAACTTTATGCCTTACTCCTGGTGCAAAAATCTGAGAAGTTCAGATTGATTTGATTATTGCTTATGATCATCTATCTTCCTCTTTGATTAAAATCAAAGAAACTCATCATTTTCAGATGGTCTCTTATTTCTTTCCAGAGCTATATACTATATTGGAGGGGAAACAGTCAAATGGGTAAATATATACGTTTTACACACCATTTCCATGACCAGCTGATCAACAAAACAACATCAGTCTGAACTGTGGTGTTTGTACCTTTTCATCATTGGCTGCTAGCAGAGACTCCATCCCGATTTTCATTCTCTGAAGTTCTAGATCTAAAACACACAAACAGAAACACAAAACACACTTAGAATTTACACCTTTTCATTCTTACCAGCTGAGACAGGCTGGACTGCTGTGCAATGATGCAACGATGAATGAATGCAATGAACATTTTCCAGTGTTAAAAATGTCAGAATGTCAGTTCATCACGTCTGTCAGGTCAGGAATGCACACGTGAGGACATAAACACACCTTCCTGTTTACAGGAATACTCATACATGAAACTGTCACCAAATAAGCCACATGAACTGTGAGGTGTCGGGTGTTAAACAGGTCACATTTAGACACGGATACATTTTTAACATAGGTCTGTGTGAGCTATTTGACCTATTTTGAATTAGGAGTCTAAAAACAACTTAAATGTCTTAAAAATCTGATAAATTCTCTTGAAAATGTATTGCATGTTAAGCTGAAAACTTCAATTGATTGAAACAATAAATCAACAAACTTAAACTTGTGTTTTATTAAGTGATAGACAAACACAAAGTAGCACAAAATTGTGAAGTGGAACGAAAATGATACATTTATTTTTTTTTTAACAAAAAAATTGGAAAAATGTGACGTGCAAAAGTATTTTGCCACCTCCAACAGGTAAGCAATAATACACGAGAGGGAGTGATATAACACATGATAGCATGACCCTCGAATGTATTATTATGATTGTACCACAGCTCTGTTTGTAGCTCCGCTGTTTGGTTTGTAAGCGCTGAATCGTTGCTGGGTTACCTGTATGTGGCGGAGTAATACATGGAGAGCTTCGGTTACAGTGCATTACCAGCTGATAATGCGCCACTCACCCAATCACAGTGCAGGGTCAGAACTAACTGTGGTATAATTAAGCAATAATACACTCCAGGTTGGTGCCATAATGTGTAATATTGTCACTGCTGTGCTGCGGTCTTAGATCAGCACAGCAGTGCCAATATTACATGTTATAGCACTCCCTCTTGTGTAATATTGCTTAATTATACCACAGTTCTACTATTTGAATTAAAGAGGAGGAAAAAATATAGGATCTGTTTGGTTATAAACACTCAACGAGTTAATAAAGGTTCATTGCAGCCCTGTTTGGTTTGTAAGCGCTGCATCGTTGCTAGGTTACTGTATCTGTATGTGGCGGAGTATTACGCAGACAGCTTCGGTTACAGTGCATTACCGGCTGATAATGGCACTCATAGAATGCATCTCAGCCAATCACATTGCAGGATGGAACTACTGTAACTGCGTTATAATAAACAACAAGGCATCTCTGTTCATTCCCTTCTAATTTAAAGTATTTTAATCACGGTTCCTCAGTAAATCCTTATTTTTAATATATAAAACCTGCATTTTTCATGCTTTACTTACAGTCGCTGCACTTTTAAGGACAAGCTAGAGTGTCATTAAGCATCTCAGTTCAGCAGGAGATGTGCTGGTGGTGATAAGGCTACATGTAGTGAGCAGCGCCCAGCACAAATTTACATTAGTACGGTGGATTACAGAGTGGGGCATTAGCACACACAGCTAACAGGGAAAGCAAGTGTGTGTGTGCTGCAGGGTGTGACACTGTGGATGAATCACTCTTCACACACACATACACACACACACACACACACACACACACACACAAACCAGCGCCCGCACACACACAGCTGCAGATGAGATGGGTGTGACAGGCCTGACAGTGTGCCAGTGCGCATTAAGCATTGCAGCAGCGGGACACCAAGATGCACATCTGAAGCGTTTGTCAGATGTTTGCTTACATTTGTCTTTCAGCTTCCTCCTGTACACCTCCTCTACAACAGGGGGCGACAAAGAGCAGAGGGAAAGAGACACCACACAAGCCACAAAAAGAGAAAAGCACAGGTTAATGACTCCCTTCCATGCTTCAGCTACGACGCACAAGGTTGACTCGTTCTACTAAACGGGTGCCTTTAGAATTTATTATACATTAAAGGAGAAATCTGGTTTGTGGGTTGTAGTGAAACATGATACTGAGTATGAACTTTTGTCAAATAGCCCACCTCCACTTGCCTCCAGCATTCTAAAATACAGCACTTTTAGCTGGTTCTCCCAACAGACTTAAAATGCTAGTGATAGAGGCATAGAGCTGCCCATGCAAAGCACTTGCTATTTTTACAAATTAACAAGCTAACAAGCTCAAAGTAGCTCCACACTTCATTGGTAGAATCCTGTACACTACCTTCAGATAATTCTCTGGGCATAGAGTGTCCTGAGTTTCTATTTTTTTATATCCCAGACTCTTTGTTTTTTTTCTCCCATGTGCTCTTTAAGCACATGGCCCTACTTTGATGTTGTCTTCTCTCCGCCACATCCCGCCCTGTCAATAGGGTTCACACCTGTCTTGTTTGTAACCCCACCCCCTTGTTACCTGTCCCAGATGTTCCCAGTCTCCCTGTGTACATAGAGCCCCTTTATTTCAGTGTCCCTTACCTGGTCTTTGTGTGCCCTGTGGTGTCAGGTTTGTTAGTTTTGTGTGCTCCTGTTCAGGGTTGTTCTGTTTCTTGTTTTCTTAGTCATGTTTAGTCAGTCTAGTTTGCTTTGGTCTTGTCTTTGCAGTTTTTGTCTGTTTGGTTTTACGTTACCTGTGTTTGTTTTCTGTTTTACTTTCTTGTTCACTATTTTAACACCATTAACAAGCTCAAAGTAGCTCCACACTTCATTGGTAGAATTCTGTACACATTCAGGTAGTCCTTCGGGCTTAGCTGTCTTAAAATGAGGTCACTATACAGTAAATCGACCAATGAACAAAAATGAAACTACAGCTGATAAGTCACATGAATATTTGCTTCATCAGGAGTCATCAAATATGTAAAATATAATATAATATTCATTAATTTCCATAGAACTTAATAATAATTTTGCAATCTGTTCCCTTATCCTACTCATTCTCTTATCGTGACCTAAGTTCAGGATGATGGTGTCTGGAGACTCTTCGAATGGAGGTGGGCTATCCAACAAAAGTTCGTACTTGTTATCATGTTTCACTAAAACCTAAGTCCATTTCACACCAGATTTCTTCTGTAAACAAGATGTCAAACTGTTTCCAAAGCTTAGAACTTCTAATTCCCATGTTTTTGCAAATATATGATAATATTCACAAGATAAAATTGTGTGCATCCCTCAATTTGATTTAACACACCATCACATTACCTTGGCTTGTCAACCAATAATTGTTTTATTGGTATAAATCATATCACAAAAAAAGAATTGATGTTACTTTTTTGGAGCGAGCTTTGTTATTCCTTACAAATTCATTCCAACCACCCTGTCATGCAAGATTTTGACACCAATTTGACTAATGTGCACTCTTTAATCAATTGTAACTTTATTTAAATATATATTTTTAATTCGCCCTGACTGTAGTGTGTGCTTTCCTGAAAGGAGGAAAGGAAATGAAATGAATGTACCTCTGTCTAAGCTGTCATTGCTCATGTTTCCTCTGGACAGAAGTTGGCTCTGGAGACTTTCGATTTCAGCATCTTTGGAGCCCAGAAGCTGCTGAAGCTCAGAGATTTCAGCCTAAAAAAAAGATTTTAAAGACATTTAAGACCATTTGCACAAGAACTGTCCACACTCAGAAGCTCAGAACATCTGAAACGGCGGAAACGAACATCTACAGTCCACTGGGATCAGAGGTGTGGAGGTACAGAGAAGAACGAGACTTGGACTTGGACATCAATGCCTTTATATGACATTGGTGACTACATCAGGATCTACAGTAACACATCAGGCCTTATCCATCTGCATATCCAGGAGGAACATGGAACACTGACACTGGAACTGGAACACAAAACTACAGCTACACACTGGTTAGTCACATGTTTAAATGATGGGAGAACACCCATGCGTGCTGTTACTCAATCCAAAGTGCTCCCAGATGATCAGCTAGAATTCTCTAAAACACTGTACGTCATTCGCTGGGAGATGGGAAATGAGGAGATGGGGAGATGACATCACCATAGAGCAGCACTGGTTTGGGTCCAAGCTTTCACTGATACCAATCTGATACCAAGCTTTCACACCTAACCAATCAAGCTGTGAAAAAAAAAGACTTCAGGAAGAACAGAACACATGCTGAAGCTCAGCTGACCAAGCAGAAACTGTTTTAAGGGGTTTTAAGATGTTTTTGCTAAGAACAAAAGCTCAGATCTGCTGTAAATGAGATTGGGCTCTCTCAGTATAATAAATAATATGGGTCAGACCCGATACTATCAGTCTGCCTGCCTTTGGACTCTGAACTACACAACAAAGACTCCATTTCCCAGCATGCACTCACATTGGACTTTCCTGACTCTGCAGATCACGTGACGCTATGGTATTTCCACTCTCCCAGATACTGATTGTTTGCACCTGGCCTGTCTTGTATTTATACCCCTCTGTTCAATGTTCCTTGACGAGTATTGAATCTGGTTGCCTTTGTTACTGACCTGTTTTGTTTCCAACTACCAGGGTTTAAATGTATAATCCCTCTTGAGAGTCTCTTGAGAAGCAAGTAGGTAGACATGTTACAATGGAAAGGTAAATTAATTCAGAACAGTGATTTTACGTAGATTAGTTTCACAGCCCTAGGGTGGCCCTACGGTCTAACTGCTGCTAATCAAGTTTGTACAGTAAGTTTATACTGTAAGTTTTTTGTTATGCATGGGGAAAAAAAAATCTGAACCATTATAAAAGTGTTTTTTTATTCTGCAGATAAACTAATCAGTGGTTCGACTGATCTGAACCTGATAATTTGGTTCAAATACTTTTTTACATACAAAACTTTTACTTTTATTTATTATTTTTTTTAAAGCCTTGTCTTGGCTAACGAAAGTACACTACCATTTAAGAGCAGTCCTTTCTCACTGGCTCTGTTGCAGCCCACACACACACACACACACACACACACACACACACACATCACTGCTCTGCTTGAACATGCTCTGTCACACTGCTTGAACTCCAGGTTAAAGCCTTTAACACAGAGTCCCCCAAGGCCAGAAGTAAACACAAATATATACAAACACATTCTCAAACACACACACACACACACACACACACACACACACACGTATCACTCTTTTCTCCAGAGAAACACACTGATGGATGCAGGGATGCATGCTGATGCCTCCTCTGCACTGGCTTTAAATAAGAGAAAGCCACTGGAGCACAAACAGCCGCCCATCATTAGCTCCAGCCCAGCCAACAGCACAGGCTAATCGTGCACTGTCTCCACTAATCACCATCAACCAATGCTGCTTTGCCCCTCCCTCTCTTCCCCTACACACACACACACAAACACACAAACACGCAAACACACACTGAGCAGGGGTACATCTATTCCAAGAAACTGACTATCGAAATACATGAACATGCTTGTTTGGTTCTTAACCTTGAAGCATGGCAGGTTCTGTCTTCTAAAAATAAATGACACTGAACCACACACACACACAAACACACACGTACACACACTACACACACACACACACAAATCACTACCACTAAAAATCAAGTAAACTAGCCCACCGTATCCAGAGTGCCCTAAACTGAACCTCATACAAGATAAAAGACGCTGAATATGAGCACGACGTGGAGATACAACACACAAACAAGAACAAGAGGAGGAGCAGGAAAAGGAGGAGGACAAGGAAGAGGGGATGGAGCATAAATCCTGAAGGAGAGGACATCCCTCTAAGCTGTATGGTAACTTACAGGGGTTGGACTGAAATGAAACTGAAACACCTGTCATCATTTTGGCTCAATTGGAGCAGCCTGGTGGCCAATCTTCATTAATTGCACATTATTGCACCAGTAAGAGCAGTAAGAGTGTGAAGGTTCAATTAGCAGGATAAGAGCACAGTTTTACTCAAAATATTGCAATGCACACAACATTATGGGTGACAAACCAGAGTTCAAAAGAGGACAAATTGTTGGTGCACGTCTTGCTGGAGCATCTGTGACCAAGACCAAGTCTTTGTGATGCATCAAGAGCCACGGTATCCAGGGTAATGTCAGCATACCACCAAGAAGGACCAACCACATCCAACAGGATTAACTGTGGACGCTGTAAGAGGAAGCTGTCTGAAAGGGATGTTCGGGTGCTAACCCGCATTGTATCCAAAAAACATAAAACCACGGCTGATCAAATCACGACAGAATTCAATGTGCACCTCAACTCTCCTGTTTCCACCAGAACTGTCTGTCAGGAAAATAGATTATTGTGGTCTAAAACCAGGTGTTTCAGTTTCACTGTCCAACCCCTGCATCTCAAAGTATAGGCTTGTCAATTTTTGTCACGTTTACAGTTAACAGGTAGATATAGAATTTATGGGCCATGAATTGACCCAAATAGAATATAATTTATAATGTTCTTCTGATGTTCTTCTTGATTTTCAGCTGAGACAGAGCATCCATAAACCCCCCAGTCCTGTCCTTCAGGTTATGCCCCCTGGTGATGAAGGTTAGTGGCTGAGGAAGAGGAGTAAGCACCTGAGCGGTCCTCCAGCGCTCCTCACAGCGCTGCCTCTCAACCTGAGTCTGCTCAACCATGAGCTTCAGGCTGGACAGCTTGGTCATGAGCGACTGGTAACACACATGAAGAGAGTAAGAGATAGAGAGCTAGAGGGAGAGAAAAAGATGAAGACAGAGAGTGAGAGAGGGGGAGAGAGACACAGAGGGAGAGAGAGAAATACAGAGAGAGAAGGTGAGAGAGTGAGAGAGTGGGTGATAAATGAAGAGATGGAGATAATGTAAATGACAAAAAGCTAGAGTAAAAAGAGAGATACGAAAGGGAGATGAAAAAAAGAAAGAGGGAACAGGTGGGAAAAAGTAAGGGAGAGAAGTAAACGGAGGAAGAGAGGAGGATAAGAGGAGACAAGAGAGCAAGAGAGAAAGTGAGAGAGAGAGGTAAAAAAAGAAGGAATTAAGGAGAAGGAAACAGAATAGCAAGAGGTAAAGGAACAGAGAAAAAAAGAAAACAGAGTAACGAGAGGTAAAGGAAGAGAGAAAGAAGGAAACAGAGTAACGAGAGGTAAAGGAAGAGAGAAAGAAGGAAACAGAGTAACGAGAGGTAAAGAAAGAGAGAAAGAAGGAAACAGAGTATTGAGAGGTAAAGGAAGAGAGAAAGAAGCAAACAAAGTAACGAGAGGTAAAGGAAGAGAGAAAGAAGGAAACAAAGTAACGAGAGGTAAAGAAAGAGAGAAAGAAGGAAACAGAGTATTGAGAGGTAAAGGAAGAGAGAAAGAAGCAAACAGAGTAACGAGAGGTAAAGAAAGAGAGAAAGAAGGAAACAGAGTATTGAGAGGTAAAGGAAGAGAGAGAATGTCAGGGAAACACAGAGAGAGATGAAGATGAAGAGACAGAGGGAGAAAAAAGAGGGAGTAAGAGAAGGAGAGAAAGAGAGAGATAACGAAAGATACATGAGAGAAAGAGAGGGTGAACAATAAAAAAATAGAGATTAAAATAAAAAAACAGAAAGAGAGTAAGAAACTGGAAACTGTAAAAACAGAGAGAGAGCGAGAGAGAGAGAGAGCGAGAGAGAGAGAGAGAGAGAGAGATAGAGAGTAAAGGAGGAGTAGGCTGACAGATAACGAAAGATACATGAGAGAAGAGAGGGTGATAAATAAAAAATGAGTAACTGGAGGTAAAAAAAAGAGAGAAAGAAACAAACAGAGTATCTAGAGGTAAAGGAAGCGAGAGAACAGCTGAAGAGAGAGAATGTCAGGGAAACACAGAGGGAAATGAAGATGAAGAGACAGAGGGAGAAAAAATGAGGGAGCAAGAGAAGGAGAGAAACAAGAAACGAGAGATAACAAAAAATACATGACAGAGAAAAAGAGGGTGATAAATAAAAAATTAGAAATTAAAATAAAAAAATAAAAAAACAGAAAGAGAGTAAGAAACTGGAAACTGTAAAAACAGAGAGAGGGAGTGTGTGAGAAATAGAGAGAGAGAGAGAGTAAAGGAGGAGTAGGCTGACAGAAAGCAGCGGATTCCCCCGCCAGATCTGAAGGAGGCAGAGCGCGAGCAGAGTGTGAAACGCAAAACAAGTTAAAGAGGTAAAGAGGTGGGAGCTGCTGGTTTAAAGTAATCACTTAAGAGGCTTTTTTAGCTCCAGCTCTCGGTGGTGATTAAAGCGAGCCGGCGGAGGAGAGCTTTATTAGTTTATGCTGGAGTTAAGCAGGAGAGGGGCAGGGTATTTGGCAGCGATCTGTCAGCAATGGGTGGGATTTGGGGGGGACAGAAAGACAGACGTTACCTTGGTGGCTTTCAGCTTCCTCTCATACTGAGACTTCTCGCTCTCCAGCTCGTCCACTTTGGTCTTCAGCAGCCGCAGCTCCTGCTGGAGAGCCTGCTGACAGTAAAACACAGAGGACGCTCATTATTAAACATCTGTAAGAGCTTTTAGAAGTCAATTAAAACAGTCATTAAAGTGCTGACATGCAGACTGGACAGCTGATTGGTCGTCACAGTGCACGCCCACCACCCACCGCCACCTTAGGGGTTAAAAAAGGCACTTCCACCAAAGACCAAAAAACACCTATGATTAATTTTTTTCTACATAATAATATATCATACAACAAGAAAATTCAGTAGGGGAGGGGTGGAAATTTCAGGACAGCGCCCCCTTGATCACACACCACACCGTGCATTTAATACAGGAAGTGCTGAATTCCTGAAACCCTGGAAAACAATGGTTAGTAAAGTCAGTAGCCAGGATGGATTTGAAGCTCAGGCTCAGGCTCCTCCACCATACAATCAAAATACAATTAACTACAATCTATTAGACGATTAGAAACATAGTATAGAGCTTGTCCACTCACTGGCCATTTAAAGAGCTCCGCCCACCTTATACAGAAGATCTGCTGGACAGTACAGATATACAATTACTGACTGTAGCCAAATCATCTGTATGTGTTTGCGCTTGTCAAAAAAAGCGCAAACTTATTTGTTCTATTTTACAGTGATTATTCCCTTTTTTTAGACTAACACATCCTGTTCTAGTGAATTGGAGTGTTAACAGTGGATGTTTATATGCTAAATATCATTTTGTAATGTATTTGAGTATTTACTGGGGCTGTTTATATATGAATATCTTCTATTTGAGTGTTTAGTAGTGTTAATTGAGATTATTTTTAGACCAAATTCTCCTATTTCTGTGTATTGGAGTGTTTATGGTGGCTGTTTATAGGTTAATATCTCATTTCTAGTATATAGGAGTGTTCACTGAGGATGCTTTTATACTGTTTATAATATCTCACATTTTAGTGTTTACTAGTGTTTATTGAGATTATTCATAGAATTCCTCTCCTACCTCAGTGTATAGGTGTGTTTATTAAGGTTGTTTATAGCCTAATTTGTTCTATTGTATAGTGTTTATTCCATTTTTTTAGACTAACATATACAGTTTTAGTAAATTGGAGTGTTTATGGTGGATATTTATAGCCTAAACATCCTTTTGTAATATATTTGAGTATTTATTGAGGCTGTATATATATATGAGTATATTCTATTTGAGCATTTAGGAATGTTTATTGAGATTATTTGTAGATAATCAATCCTATATTTACTTTCTAGTATATCAGAATGTTTACTGAGGCTCTTTACTGACTAATGTCTCCTTTTCTAATGTATATGAGTGTTTATTGAGGATGTTTTATACGAATATGTCCGATTTCAGTGTGTAGGAGAGTGTTTATTAAGGTTGTTTATAGACTAAATGCTCCTATTTCAGTGTATAGGGGTGTTTATTAAGGTTGTTTATAGACTAAATGCTCCTATTTCAGTGTATAGGGGTGTTTATTAAGGTTGTTTATAGACTAAATGCTCCTATTTCAGTGTCTTGGATTGTTTATTGCAGATGTTTATAAGTTAATATCTCCTTTCTTGTATATAGGAGTGTTTATTGAGGGTGTTTACTGACTAATATCTCCTTTTCCAATGTTCTGTATAAGAGTGTTTATTGAGACTGTTTATATACTAATATCCCCTATTTCAGTGTTTAGAATAAATATCAGTATTTATTGAGATTATTTATAAAATACTTCTCCTACTTTATTGTATATGACTGTTTATTGAGGTTGTTTATATACTAATATATATTAATTCCTCCTATAACTGTATGTAGGAGTGTTTATTAAGGTTGTTCATATATATATATATATATATCCCATTGCTAGTGTATAGGAGTGATTATTGGGGATGTTTATAGACCTATTTCATTGCTTAGAAGTGGTTGTTATTTCTTGACTTATTGATAAATGTATTTATTTTTCAATTAAAACAAGCATTTTAACTACTATATTTTAGTTTACTTTGAACTGACTTACATATATATATATATACACATATATATATATATATATATCAACTGATAGGGTTACAGTCAATAATTGCACATCAGCAAGGCAGGGTTTCCAATAAAGTGGCCATCCAGTGTACACTACATTCACTAAGCTACTCAAACCATTTACCCTGTGCATGCAGGTAAGTGGAGGACACTAGAGGAGCATAAACCATCATAAACCACTAATTCCAAACAGCACTCAACACCCACTGAGTTAGTGACAGGTCCATCATGCAGGAACGCCTAGAAACAAGTGCTGGAGAAACGCAGAGTGTGAAGAAACACACAGCAGACTCTCTAACAACCCACACAGCTCCCATCTCCCCCGCGGCAGCAGCGTTCGCTCGGGACGCCCTGTGAGAAGAGCCTGTTAAGGTTAGTGCTGGGGTCCTGGTAGGGGAGGGGGTCGGGAGGAGGACAGTTATGTTGGTAGGGTGATTGTGCTCAGAGAGAGAGAGAGAAATAAAGACAGGGAGAAGGAGGGAGAGTACGGTGGCCCAGGAGTGCAAAACAAATTAACATGTCAGAAAACTAAATTACAATAATGTAAACAAATTTACATACGAAAAATAATTACATTCAGAAAAACAAAATTACCAAAGAAAAAAAATATTTGGTATCACTTTCTATGAATGTCATCTCTATTAGACTCTTTAACCACATTCATAACATATTATAATGCATTCATAAGGCATTATAAACATGGCTACAAATATGTATAAAAATGCATAACCCATTATAGCCATGTTTAATAAGCATTATAACCCACCCACCCAGCACACGCACTTTTTGTCCCACTCCCCTCAGGCTGGAGGCTGCGGAGCATTAAGTGCAAAACAACAAGACTCAGAAACAGCTTCATTCCGGAAGCTGTAAGACTCTTAAACTCCACTTAACAACACACTGCACTGACACCAAGGACAAATTACTGGTTACTGTTTACCAACATGGTCACTTTACTTGCACTGAGACACTTTATCTCCACTGCTCTAATTCACATTATCATGCTGCTATAGCACACTTGCACTCTGGACTTCATGTTGCTGAACCTTCTACTCTCTATTTATTTTTTTCTTCTTGGGATATTTATCTATCTATTTTGTATATTCTATGTCTTTTATTGTATTCTTTTTTTTGTCTATATATCTATTAATAACAGCTCTTTGGGTGTAAAACTGGATCGTGAGATCACAATTTCGTTCCACCTCATGTACCACATGTGATGCGAATGACAATAAAATCTCCTTGAATCCTTGAACTTGTGATCATAATACATTAGAAGCTGTGTTTATAATATCTATTTTAAAATAATATATATCTATCGTTAATAATACATCTCCACAATTAAATTCTGTCACTTTACTTAGAGCGCACAAAGACCTGTTATAATACATTATAATTGACTATAACTAACATTATATTCAAGACAAGAATAATTTATGAGTATATAAAAATATATTTATAGGATTATTGAGGGTGTGTTTATAGGTTGGAAGCTTTTTTAGTTATGATACAGTCTGCAAACTGGGACTTATTGCAGATGAGTTTCTTGGTATTGATGTATAACATGTTATAAACACAGCTATTAATGCATTATAATCACAGTTCATGATGCATAATAAACATGGCTATGATGAACTATACATGTTTATAAATATGTATAGCCATGTTTATAATGCCTTATGAATGCATTATAATGTGTTATTAGTATGTTTATAGAGTCTTATAGAGATGACATTCATAGAAAGTGTTACCAAATATTTTACATGGGCAAAAAAACATTACATTTCAGAAAAACAAAATTATTAAAATGAAAACTAATTAGCAAGACGCAAAACACTTTCACCAGCACTGAAACACTTTTACAAACTGCGATTTCTGACGGAAAGGGAGGGTCTAACACACAGGAAGTGCTTGTTGCAGTTTTTGCATTTACTGCTGCTGCTAAAATACGTGCCACTAAACAAAGTTTAGTGTCCATAACTCCACTCTCTCATCGGGAAGCAGCTTGACTGACAAGGAGGATCCGCAACAAGCACTTCCTGTGTGTTAGACCCTCCCTTTCCTTCAGATATCGCAGCTTGTTAAAGTGTTTTGCGTCTTCTAAATTTGTTTTCATTTTTGTCATTTAGTTTTTCTGAAATGTAATGTTTTTTTTTAGTTTATTTTTTTTGTTTTTCTTTGGTAAATCTGTTTTCTTGAATGTAACAATTTTTCCTATGTAAATTTGTTTGAATTTTTGTAATTTTGTTTTCTGACAAGTTCATTTGCCTTGCACTTCAGGGCCACCGTAGGAGAGAGACGTGCAGTGAGCTCCACGGCAGAAGAGAAGCCGGCCTACGTTCTCTCCCCCGGCTCTACAGCGGCAGCTGCAGTCCTCGACGTCCGACGAGCCCAAGCCCACGTCGGGGCTGCGGTCGCGCTCCTGCCGACACGCCTCGGCTCCCTGAGCCTCCAGGGCTCGCTGCTCCTGGATACGAGTGGTGATCTCCTGCTGGAACTTACGCATCTGCTCCTGGAGCTCGCTAATAACGTTAACCACACACTGACACACACACACACATACACACACAAAACAAGAACAAGAAAAAGCAAGAGGAGGAAAATATGAGGATAAGGGGATGATAAAAGGAGAAGAAACATGATGGTGAACACAACGGAGGTGAAACTGAAGTGGTCTCATTTTTTTTCCCAGAGCTGTACTACTGTACTATGCATATCCATTTATACAAAACACACAAAACTTGAGCTTTCAGACCTCAAATAATGCAAAGAAAACAAGTTCATATTCATAAAGTTTTAAGAGTTCAGAAATCAATATTTGGTGGAATAACCCTGGTTTTTAATCACAGTTTTTATGCATCTTGGCATCATGTTCTCCTCCACCAGTCTTACACACTGCTTTTGGATAATTTTATGCTGCTTTACTCCTGGTGAAAACATTTAAGCAGTTCAGTTTGGTTTGATGGCTTGTGATCATCCATCTTTCTTTTGATTATATTCCAGAGCTTTTCAATTTGGTAAAATAAAAGAAACCCATCATTTTAAAGTGGTATCTGTACTACTGTACTATGCATACCCATTTATACAAAACACACAAAACTTGAATTGAGTTTGAGCGAGACAATTTAGACAACAAAGAAAATGAAGAAGAAAACTGATTCAATGAGAAGAGATGTGTCCAAACCTCAAAATTCTGTATGTGTCATTACACCTTTACAAAAGAGAGAGAGAGAAGATAAACAGAATGGATGTAGGATAAGTTTTGTAATACAGTGGTATGAAACATTTTGAGCACCCCTGATGATCTTTCAGGGAAATTCACACTTTCTGTAAATCCTATAAATGTTATTTTACTTCTCAAATATCACTGTGTTCATCTGCTATATGAAATACAGCTCTAGAAAAAAAAATAGTAAATCAGGATCGGTTTCTCTGATTTTGCTATTTATAGGTTTATGTTTGAGTAAAATGAACATTGTTGTTTTATTCTATAAACTACAGACAACCTTTCTCCCAAATTCTAAATAAAAAAATATATTGAGTCATTTAGAGCATTTATTTGCAGAAAATGAGAAATGGCTGAAATACCAAAAAAGATGCAGAGCTTTCAGACCTCAAATAATGCAAAGAAAACAAGTTCATATTCATAAAGTTCAGAAATCAATAGTTGGTGGAATAACAGTTTTTTTGCATCTTGGCATCATGTTCTCCTCCACCAGTCTTACACACTGCTTTTGGATAACTTTATGCCTTTACTCCTGGTGCAAAAATTCAAGCAGTTCAGTTTGGTTTGATGGCTTGTGATAATCCATCTTTTTCCTGATTATATTCCAGAGACTTTCAATTGGGTAAAATCAAAGAAACTCGTAATTTTTTTAGGGGTATCTCTAAACAGCAAATGATTTGTGAAGGAAAATCATGAAAAGGATCAGGGGTGCCCCTGGTCTTTTTTCCCCATCTTTTTCATAAGTGTTCAGCTTTACACACATAATTTAGAAGGTTTTCTCATTAGCTGTAGGTGTGAGGCTCCTACAGCTTTAAAGAAACGAAGAACTCCCAGTTCTAAACGTCAGAGCAGATATTAATGGACGGATTTGCACTATGGCAGCCTCTTATTCTCCGGGATAAATAACTTACTGACCTACGTTTTTAGTTAAAGCACTCAGAAGATACGAGCTTTAGCACGGAGGATGCTAATGCTAAGTTTGGTTTTCCCACTTAACACTGCGCATGCCGGACAGAGTGAGTGACTGATCGGTGTTAGGGGTCTCTGGAGAACATGTTCGGACCCCCGAGACGAGGAACTTTCATTTGATATGTCCTGTTGAAGTCAGAGCTGATGATAAGGCCCATGTTCCTCTACTATATTTAGGTTCCACACTCAGCAGCTCGCGGCTGGAGACGGGGAGATGTTTGTGGAGAAAGTGTGTGTGCCTTTGGCATGCACTGAAAAAAATGATGCGTAAAATTTACTTTAAAAAAATTTCACAACTTTTCGCATTTGCTTTTTTAAAGTAAATTTAGTTTTAGAAAATTTAAGTAACTTCAACTTGATTTCAAGACTTAAATGTTAAACATACAGTAAATAAGTGAACTGAACTTCAGTCAATCCTTTCTTTTAGTAAACTTTACTTCATTTATTTTACTGAATCAATTCTTTCTTTTAGTAAACTTTACTTCATTTATTTTTACTGAATCAATTCTTTCTTTTAGTAAACTTTACTTCATTTATTTTACTGAATCAATCCTTTCTTTTAGTAAACTTTACTTCATTTATTTTTACTGAATCAATCCTTTATTTTAGTAAACTTTACTTAATTTGTTTTTACTGAATCAATCCTTTCTTTTAGTAAACTTTACTTCATTTCTGCATTAAATATTACCTAATTACAATTACTTTATACAATATTACTCACATAATTTATGATACAAAATATATTTTAATTCCTGAAATTTAAATATTTTTAGTTAAAACACACATACTACACTGTCTCAACACATGGACGGCAAGTAATACATTATTTATACTAGTATACTTAAAATAATGTATAACATGCCATCTATGTGTTGAGACAGTGAGACTTGAGACTGTTCACAATATAAATCTTTGAGATTATGTAAATATTTGAATGTGTGTTTTAACTAAAAATATATATAATAATATTATATAAAAATTAAGTAATTGTAATTAGGGAATATTGTATGCAGAAATTAAATAAAGATTACTTAAAGAAAGGATTGACTGAAGTTCACTTCACTTATTTACTCTATGTAACATTTAAGTCTTGAACCCGACTTGAAGTTGCTTAAATGTATCTGAAATTAAATCTACTTAAAAAGCAAATGCAGAAAGTTGCAAAACTTTTTTAAAGTAAATTTTATGCATCATTTTTTTCAGTTCTGAGAGGTCCGCTGCCGTTCTGTGGTGTTAAGAGGTGTGTGTGTGTGGGGGGGGGGGGGGTTCTTGCAGCTGCTGCATGTGGGGATGGTGTTTGTTGATGCAACACATGCGAGGGGGGTTTGGTTACCACGGCGCCGGGATTGTATACGGCTGCTCTATAGATGGTACAGATTTACGGCCCAGAACGCCTGACCTCTGAGGTTAACACCATTACAAAATGCCGACCTCAAAACGGGCAGTAATTGTTACTGGTATTTACTCCAAAGCGATGGTGCATGCTTATTTATTCCAGAGCTGTATTTAACTGAAATAACTGATCCGAACAACCAATGATCTTAAAGGAAATTTATTAAAATAATCAGGGTGCCCTGATAACCCTTTTTTATATAATGTAATTATATGAGCAGTCTTTCCCCCCATATTTTCATAAGTGTACAGCATACATTACACAGAGTGAATTTGAACTTGATTTTTTGCACCAGGAGTAAAGCAGCATAAAGTTATCCAAAAGCAGTGTGTAAGACTGGTGGAGGAGAACATGATGCCAAGATGCATGAAAGAAACTGTGATTAAAAACCAGGGTTATTCAACCAAATATTGATTTCTGAACTCTTAAAACTTTATGAATATGAACTTGTTTTCTTTGCATTATTTGAGGTCTGAAAGCTCTGCATATTTTTTGTTATTTCAGCCATTTCTAATTTTCTGCAAATAAATGCTCTAAATGACTCAATATATTTTTATTTGGAATTCGGGAGAAATGTTGTCTGTAGTTTATAGAATAAAACAACAATGTTCATTTTACTCAAATATAAACCTATAAATAGCAAAATCAGATAAACTGGTTCAGAAACTGAAGTGGTCTCTTCATTTTTTTTCAGAGCTGTATGTTACATCTGTGCTGAACCCCCTGTCTGGTTATTACTGTATGTGTTAGTGGGATCAGTGCTCGTGCACCGCTGTCTGTCACACACGCTTTTGTGCATCCTGCAATTTCCGCCTCCCTTATCACACCGCATCAGTCTTTCAGCACGAGAATGCTTGTGAATAGGGGGTTATTTCAGAAACACTGTTATTTAAGTACACTGGGGTGTTTGAGTCACTGGAACAGAGTGGAACACGGTTTGTTTGATCATCAGTTTGACCTGCACTTCAGTCAGAGGCCTATGGGTCTGAGATCTATCTCAATATCATAAAACTGAATAAGGTAAACTATCTATCATATAAAAATGAATATAACAACTGAACAAAAGTGGGTGGTATAACTAAATTGATACGTAAGCTACTGTAATTAGCTGGAACTCCCGACCTAAAAGAAATTAATCTCAAATCACGGCCAAATATACTTTAAACTTACTTACAAATATATTTTATATGCTTATATAAGTATATTTTATATTTAGAGAGTATGTGGCATGTCCATGTTGGCCATAGTAGCTGAAACTCAAGCTTTCTCTGTGGTTCTGTATATATTGAATGGTAGAATATATAGTTCAATTCAACCTCTTGGAGTTGGGGTACAGGGTGGATAAGGGCTCTGCTGGTGGATTTGCCATTTTTAAGAAAGTGCTAAATGAGGCTATGACCTGATGCTACATTATTAATGTGTTTATTTGCTCAAAAAAACATTGAGATACATTTTCTTAAAACAAACTAAATACTACAACACAATTAAGCGAATTTCTGTTAGTATAAAAAAGAAAAGTAGAATAAACATCATAAAAAGGCATACACCCTGCACAAGGTGAACATGCTTGTTGCTGCTATCTTGCTACACCCACTGTTAAAATAGCATCAGGGTTCAGAAATATATCTACACTGATGGGTGTGGTGGTCTGGAAGTGGTCTGTGTTTTTATCTTGTCTGCGGGAAATACAGGTGTGTGCCACTGACTGATTTAAACCCTGACAACAGTCAAGAGTCAGAGTCCATTCTTATCTTAGCCATGCAGGAGTGCAAAAGAATAAAATAACATTGTAGTTCCATTAAATGAGCTGCTGGAGTATCTTCACAGTGTGAACGAGCAGATCAGTATCCTCTCTTGAGACGCTGAAAAGCGACGCACTGTTAAGATCGGAACGCGCCAAAGTCACCTGACTCTTAAAGGGAATGACATCTGACACACTGAGTGGTTTATTTCATGATATGCCCAAAACACACCCACGATTAATTAAGAGAATTTAGTTTATGCCTTTTGCACGTTTTAGGCTAAATCAAACAGTGTGATCTGCAATAAAGCACCAAAATAGGGCCCCAAGTCTTTGTCTCAAGAAAGTTATACAGTTATTTATATGTTCTTTATAGCTGCAATTCTTCAGATACAGGCTTGTGGTGGGGTCATGAACACAGCCCAGGCCTGCAGTGGTCTTCAGAAAGCACACTCTTTGTGGGAGATGTTTGTTTAGTGGCCACCTAAGCTGAGGTCGAATGTTTCACTCAGAGGTTTTATGGAACTCACTTTAGGACACTGTTTGATGTCCCTGCGCTGAGAGTCTGCCAGACTCCCTGAAGGGCGACTCCCCAGGGGGGGGGGGGGGGGGGGTGGATGCAGGAGGTCAGAAATGTGGATGACTAGAATTCCAAAGCTCCAGACAAGTGCTGTCAGATCAGGCTGGTGATGTTTCAATTAGCTGCGCACACACTCACATTCTGTTCCGAGGAAATTCTGTTCACGCTGTTTTATTGTTAATATGTATTATTTATTATTATACAACAGTTAATTCTGACCCTGCAATGTGATTGGCTCAGAGACGTTCTCTGAGTGCCGTTATCAGCCGGTAATGCACTGTAACTGAAGCTCTACATGTCTTACTCCGCCACATACAGGTAACCTATAACCTAGCAATGATGCAGCGCTTACAAGCCAAACAGCACAGCTACAAACAGAGCAGCAATGGAACTATTTTAACTTGTGGAGTGTTTATAACCAAACAGATCCTATTTTCTCATCTTCTTTAACTATAAATCTTTGAATAAACTGTGATAATGGAACTGTGGTAAAATAATAATACACTCAAGGTCCGTGCTATAATGTGTAATATTGGCAGGTTTCCATTAATTTTGCCATTAATTTTCCCACCACTGAATAAACTAACTAGTCTAAACAGTGATTATAATTTAACATAGACAAGTCATTGTTCACTATAAATTGTTGGTACCACTTTAAAATAAGACTACCTTTATAAAGGGTTTATAAATGGTTTACAAATAGTTTATTAATGGTTAATAATTAGGTTGTAAATGCCTTAAAAATCATTAATAATCAGTTATAACACATACGTAGAAAGGACAACAATGACCTGTTGTTTGCCAAATAGTGAACCCATATCTATATTGTTGCCCTTTCTATGTATGTGTTATAACTGATTATTAATGATTTTTAAGGCATTTACAACCTAATTATTAACCATTAATAAACTATTTGTAAACCATTTATAAACCCTTTATAAAGGTGGTTTTATTTTAAAGCGGTACCATTTGTAAGTATTTTCACATATTTTTGGTTGCCAAATATTTGGAGCATCAATAATATGAACTCTACTATGAAATCTAATTCAAATACCCTTATACTCCTAGAAAATTAAAAAAATATATATGTATATATGTATATATGTTGAGCTATACAGTTTGTAGAAAATGTGTAAAGAACCCTATGTAACACACAGGCCTGTCACAATAATTATGTTGTTGACTACTGTACAATTTTTTGTGTACATACCCTCAATAATTCTTGTCAATATTAATAAGTAGATCAAGGAGTCTCAATCAAGGAGAGCAATTTTATGTGAATAAGACAGAATTATGACTTTTTTTATATAGGATATGTAAACATTTTAATATTCCAATACCAATGTCTAAATATTCTTAATAACAAAAGTTTATTTCTCTTTAAAAAGAGTGTAATTGACTTATTATTACATTTCATCACATACTTTTTAGTGGTATTTACAGTCAGTTACTGCTGTTCTACAAAGCTGCACAGGCCCAAAAAAACCCAACCCATAATTCCTTGCGAATGTATTCCCAGAATTGCTCTGGACCAAACAGATCACACAGCTCTTTCTCAAGCCCCCAGAGCACCATCTCTCTAAATTCACAAACACACAGCAATTTGGTACCATCGTTATGAGGGACTAGTGCTCTACAAGAAAAAAAAGGGCAGTAAATAAACACAGCTGCTGATGAACCAGGCCAGACGGGCCTTACATGGAGTGAGGGTAAAAAAGAGAGAGAGAGGGAGAGAGAGAGAGAGAGAGAGAGAGAGAGGGAGAGACTTTTGAGACTTGAGTATTGTGTCTAAAGCTAAATTAAACCATATAAAAAAATGCTTAAAAAACACAGACATCTAAACTAAACCTGAACCTACAGAGGGAAAAGAATGTGTTTAAAGGACAGAGTGACATACAGGTGCATCTAAAAAAGAAAATCAGTTCAAAATGTGAAACTTATGTATTATACAGATTTCTGTATTTCACACAGAGTGATCTATTTTAAGAATGTATTTATTTTATTGTTAATGATTATGGATTACAGCCAATGATAAAACCCAAAAATCAGCAGCTCAGAGAATTTTAATATTATGTAAGACCAATTGGTACTTTTGGAAGTTTGGGCAGTGTGCAAAATACTGCTGTAAAATGAAATCTGAATCTCCATAAAAGTTGTCAGCAGCAGAGGGAAGCATGAAGTGGTGTAAGATTTTGTGGGAAAACAAAACTGCACTGACTTTAGACTTGATAATAAAACACAGTGGATCAACACCAGCAGATGACAGACATGACTCTCCAAACCATCACTGATCATCATTACATTTTATATTTCATTTAGAAAATTTCAAGGGAGCAGAGTCTGGAGGAAGAGTGGAGAGACACACAGTCCAAGCTGCTTGAGGTCTAGTGTGAAGTTTCTACAATCAGTGATAGTTTGGAGATGCGGATTTCATTTTCCAGCAGGACTTGGCACACTGCCCACACTGCAAAAAGTACCAATTGAAAAAAAAATTCTGATAGAATGAAGTAACAGGGTGGTAGAGCGACAGTACCTCCGCTTTGTGCTGCTTATCATCTCCATCCATGTGTCCGTGTTCCTCCTCCATACTGACCAGCTTCAGCTTCAGATACGAAACTTCATCCATCAAATCCAGCTTTTGCGTCTCCAGTGAGGTGCGGCTCAGGAGCTCCTACACACACACACACACACACACACTCATAAGCTGGAGTACACATAACAGACACACACTTGCACTGTGAAAGTATCAGCTGCCCGGTACAGTTTACTGCTGCTCTACTGGGCAACAACTTCTCTACTGCCTGGATCCCAGCCAGCACCGCTAAATATACACACGCAATGAACTCTATTTTTACTTCCTCTGTCTGTCCAGCATGTTGCGTGTGAGGGTGTGTATGTGTGTTTGTGTGTGTGTAAGTGTGTGTGTGTGAGAAAGAAAGAAATAAAGAGAGTGAGTGAGGGGGACATGGCTTTCACTGCATTCCTCTGCCTGAGAGCTAAATTCAGAGCACTGTGAGACTCCAGCTGAGGACGAGCTCTGCCATGAATCTTACCTCTTACATCCTTCTAAACACACACACACACACACACACACACACACACACACAAACACACACACACACACACACATACACTCTCACACACACACACACACAAAACCTTGCGGAAGTCCCTTTTCCTGGAAATGTAGGCGGATGTATCCTTCAAGGTTTTAAATCATTCTATTTGTTTTGTTGTTTTGTTATGTGTACAATACTGTTCACAAATACGTAATCCCTTATACTATTAACTCGACATGACACAGTAACTAATAAAGGGACACATATGGAATTATGTACTAAATAGTTAAAAGTGTTTGTCCTCCACATTAATCCCTTGATCTAAACCTGATGAACTGAGATTGGGTGATTTGAGGTGATTTAATTGGGATGAGCTGGAGCTTCACAGCATGAAGGAAAAGCAGCAGCAATTGTTCAGCACCTCCAGGAACTCCTTCATTCAAGACGCTGAGAAAAATATTCCAGGTGACTCTCCCTCATGAAGATACTGAGATTAAAATCTTACCAAGAGTCTGCAGATCTGTCCTCAAAGACAAATGTGCTACTTAGAAGTATCTAAAGTATAAAACATATTCTGATTTTTTCACAGCTCTGGAAAAAATAAGATAATATAATCAAGAGGAAGATGGATGATCACAAGCCATCAAACCAAGTTGAACTGCTTGCATTTTTGCACCAGGAGTGAAGGCATAAACTTATCCAAAAACTTAATAATATGAACTTTTCTTTGCATTATCTCTCTCTCTCTCTCTCTCTCTCTCTCGCTATATATATATATATATATATATATGTATATACACATACTACATATTACACAATCACTCCCTTCCATTCCAAAGAAAAGACACTTCTGCATTTTTCTATTCATCTAAAATAATAGTCAAAATCCCCACAGACGTAATCAAAAGCCACGTCTTTCTCAATGACAACAAAACCACTGACTGAACACTATATATTCACAATAAAGTCACAGATCAGAACTTAGAGCCTAAAGCTACACCAGTAGAATCAAATCCAGTCTAATCTCCTGTGCAGGTCTAATAGCGAGCGGCTGAGATTCGTTCCTCAACACTCCTCCTCCTCTCCAGAGGCGGCTTTTACTTCAAAGGAGGGAGGGGGAAGAAACAGCTTTGAACTTATCGAGGGGTGCATCACAGTTTAGCTTATCACAGATCTACAGGCTGTGTGTACACAATCTCACACATACCATAACCCACCACACCACACCACACGATAAGCCGCGAACCTGAAGCTCAGCACAGACGCTTTATGATTCCTGCACAACCCCCAACCCCCCACACTGCAGCCTGTTCATCTTAAAGGAGAACTCCGGTGTAAAATTGACTTTTGTTGTAGTAAAACATGAAGTGCTAACCTGATTGATGAATAGCGCACCTCCATTCTCCCACAGTGTTTCGAGATCCAGAAATTTTAACAGTTTGTCAAACACCCTTCAGACTGGGTGACACGGGCATAATTTACTCTGATAAATCACTTTTTACACCGTTATCCAGCTTAAATTAACTTCAGCTCCGAGCGCCGCCATTACTATATATATATATATATATATATATATATATATATATATATATATATATATATATATATATATATAGGCAGCCGACACCAGGAGTAATGGCGGCGCTTGGAGCTGAAGCTAGCATTATAGGATGTAAACAGTGTTTTTAATAAGCTTCTTGTGCACTTTTTAAGTTATTAATGCCTTATTCAAAATGTCAGGGATCTCCGGATTCTAGCAAGGAGGTGTGGAGCTACTTTGAGCTGCTGGATAACGGTGGAAAAATCGATTTATCAGAGCATATTATGCCCCATGTCACCCAAAAGTCCATTTTACACCAGAGTTCTCCTTTAACATGTATTATTCCACAACTACTGATAACTACCTGGAGTTTAGAGGGTTAGGAAAGCGATAATTAAACTAATTCCACAGAATCAGAAATGGTGAGGAACATATATTCAGAACAGAGTAAACACTAGAGGAAAATACAGGCTCCAACACGCACAGTGCGGAAAAACATGAAACCAAAATGAAGAAGTGGTGATGACTGCAGAGTTTCACAACTAAATCTGGATTACTGGTTCTCTCTACCTACCACACCAAAATAGCATTTCTGGAGTGGATAATGTGTGCCTGAATTATAATATGACAAATAGAGTATAAAAATAATAAAAAGGTATACTACACCAGTTACAAATTTGAAAACTAAGAGAAACATCTGAATTATTAAAGCTGAATCGGTCTTAGATACAGTTCCCTAGCAGAAATATCATTTTATAAACACTGACAAACAGTAAAACAATAGAAAATATTATGTTTATCAAACTCAAATATGCACATTCTGCATGAAATGTGTCCAAAACAGATCAATTCATAGTTTAACATAAGATAACACATAGTTACTAAAATGTAGGAAATAGCCTTCCTGTCTTTCCCACACTCAACTCTACCTGCAATCTCCTGTGTCCAGACTACAATACCCATAATGCATCACAAATCTTACTGACATCACTCCAATTCACGATCACATGACACTGAACACGGCACTACCAGAAAGCCAATCGCCTGAATATTGATTTCACTTGATGCACTCATTGTATACATTGCACACCCTCACTTCACTTACTCCTTGCTGAGTATTGTTGTTTTTTCCACTCTAAAAAGCATTTCTCAATTGTAGTAAACAAAACAAAACTGACAAATCAAACTGCAGCAAAGTGTTTACCTACTATTGTGTTCTATACCTGACAATCCAGGGTGTGGAAATGGAAATAGGGTAATGGTAGTGGGCAGCTTTTCCGTAATATATGATGATACACCCTGATAATTTTTTTATGAGATCCAATACAAAATATAATCCATATTGAATCTTTAAAGAAAATATGTTTTCTGATATAACAAGTTCAACCTACAGGTTAATATCTTCAGTTTCTGAAGGTGTCTCTGAGGTCAACGTCTGCAGAGGACTTGACTTCAGGAAACCCAGGATCTCACATGTTCAGACAGGCAGAAGAAGCGAGGAGGACTCTAGCTATCTGTCAATCTGTCCCTCCTCTCCCCCCTCTATTCTCCCTGCCCTCCCTCCCTGATTCCTCACATTCCATCAGCATCTGATTATCTCCATAGCAGCTTCTTACACCAGCCTGTGTTCAGCAGAGAGAGCGTTTACACACACAATATCCGCTGCAGCGCTGCTGCTGTTTCCTGAGCGTGCCCCCCGCCGCGAGACCCCCCTGAGACTCCGCTGAGACTCCGCTGAGACCCTCCTGAGACCCTTCTGAGACATGAAGTGGAGATGTTTCACAGCTCAGAAGAGTTACTGTCTGATCCAAGTTCAGAACCTCGATCACTCTGTTTGTAATACAGTTCTTTAAAGTGTATAAAAAATTTAACTTTTAATACACCAACACCAACAGCAGCGAGAGAGAGAGAGAGAGAGAGAGAGAGAGGGAAAGGAGAGAGAAATAAAAAGAAATATATATATATATAGAGAAAGACAGAGAAAAACAGAAAAACAAAAGACAAGAGAGAAGAAAACAAATATCTGTAAAGAATATAAAACAATAAAAAACATTGTTATATTGTAAAATATATATATATATATTTATACATCTATATATATATATATGAGAATAAAGCAACTGGTAAAAAAGAGAAATAGGAAGCAGATAGTAAGAATAAAAAAAGAAAAAATATAAGAAAGAAAGCAACAAAAATTCAAAAAACACAGACAAACAGAAGGAAAGAAAAAATAAATGAAAGAAACAAAGAAAGAATAATAAGCTAATCAAATACAGGGAATGGAAAAAGAGATTAGAAAAACATAGACATAAAATAAAAAAGAAAACTTAGAAAATTAGTAAATTAGTAAAAAGAAAAGATAAAAGATAAAAACCTAAAAAGTAAACAGAGAAAGAAAGAACGAAAGAATAACAAAGAAACAATCGAAAACAAAATATATAAACAACAGAATAATCAAAGATATGGAAAACTGAATAGGAAAAAGAAAGAAAGAAAGAAAGAAAGAGAGAGAGAAAGAAACTCAGTGAGTTGAATGGAGGTGGTGTTTGTGATTCGCTGAATCATTAATGATTAAAAACTCGGTCAACACTCAGACTGCAGTGTGGAGCGGCGTGGTGAGGTATGTCACTGTGACACGACTGAAGGTCACTGATCTTCCCCAACACCAACACAGACCTCCAGCACAACCACACACCTCAACTTCATAAGTCAAATATAAGACTGTGTGGGGCTTTTACTGCCTCAGCTGACACACACTGACCCAACACAGCTCTGCACAACAACCACTGCTGAGTGTAAAGAACGTCCCTCGTCCTTCTCTAATCACACACACACACGCACACACACAGTTGCAGCGGTCTCTCCGCTGTGCTGCCACTGCAGGGGGGAATTATGGGGGACGAAACAGAAAAACTGACAAGCTTCACACATCAATCATCTCCAAACGTCCTGCTCATCTTCACACAGTGTCAGAATCAGCAGAACACACACATCAAACTGCAGCATTTCTACATACTGACATCTCACTGTGCAGAGTCAACTCCACTACACTGTCCACAATGCAGAACTGAAATCCATCACACATCACAGCTTTACAAAAAGAGACCACTTACATTTCTGAATCAGTTTCTCTGATTTTGCTATTCATACATATTCCAAATAAATATTCCAAATAAACATATTCATTTATTTGCAGAAAATGAGAAATGGCTTAAATAACAAAAAAGATGCAGAGCTTTTAGACCTCAAATAATGAAGAAAACAAGTTCATATTCATAAAGTTTTAAGAGTTCAGAAATCAATATTTGGTGGAATAACCCTGGTTTTTAATCACAGTTTTTATGCATCTTGGCATCATGTTCTCCTCCACCAGTCTTACACACTGCTTTGGATAACTTTCTGCCTGCACTCCTGGTGCACAAATTCAAGCAAGTTCAGTTTGGTGGTTTGATGGCTCGTGATCATCTATATTCCTCTTGATTATATTCCAGAGGTTTTCAATTTGGCAAAATCAAAGAAACTCCTATTTTTAAGTGGTCTCATAATATAGCAATAAGTGATAATAGAGCAAGAAAAATAGTAAATAAGTAACTCTGTACGTAAGACAATCAAAATTAAAGAAAGTAAAGACCAGAAAAGATAGAATAAGTTAAAAAAAGGAGAGAAAGTGAAAGAAAGAGAGAGAGTGAACATGAGTCGGTACCTGTTGGAGCATTTCCTCAGTGGAGACGAGTTTGTGGTGGTGCTCCTCCAGAGAGACCTCCAGATCTCTGATCTTCTCTCCCTGTGCCTCCACCTGCTCCGTCAGAACACTCACCTACACACACACACACACAGAGAGAGAGAGAGAGAGAGAGAGAGAGAGAGAGAGAGAGAGAAGCACTCATAAGAGTCTACATTACATTGGTATTGATTAAAAGCCTTGACTTGATTCTGTGCTAAACTAGCAGATTCACACTTAACACACACACTAACACACTAAACACACACTCACACACGTTCACCTTAATCTACATACACAACTTCTACACACACTCACACACACCTTCACTCAGATACAGTCCTCAACAATGTAAAGTACAAATTCACACACTTACCAAGTGTCAAACACTCCTCAATATTCACCCAGGCAAACTCCAGACCTCACTTCACCTTCTTCTCTCTCTCTCTCTCTCTCTCTCTCTCTCTCTCTCTCTCTGCTCTGTCACTCCCTAACACTGCTCACACTCATTATTGC
Source organism: Astyanax mexicanus (assembly GCF_023375975.1). Taxonomy (NCBI): domain Eukaryota; kingdom Metazoa; phylum Chordata; class Actinopteri; order Characiformes; family Acestrorhamphidae; genus Astyanax; species Astyanax mexicanus. The sequence goes on from NC_064417.1 coordinate 5,149,767, forward strand.
GACACTCTTAACCTCTCACACTCTTCTGACACGCAGTTTCACTACCGCTCCGAACTCCAGGAGCCGTCACACGCCTGCAGCAGGAAGACACTGCTGAAGTGGAGCACTTACACTATCAACTTCACACACACACACACACACACACATTTACACCTGCGCACTCACACAAACGCACACACACCTCCACTGAGTTTAACCTATTGTTTCGTCTCACAGGGACGACCCGCCCCCCGCGGGACAGGTAAAGAGGAAGAGAAAGCCGAGGGAGACTCCGGGCCAATCTGGTTTATCAGCAGCCTGAAGCCCAAACACTTCCACCAATCAGTGCTCACTGCTCACTGAGCGGCCCGAGGAATGCAGCAGCAGGGTGACTGCACACATCACGTGTAAACCTGCTCATTCAGACTAAACGTTACAGAACATGTCGCCTCTGTCCAATGAAAAACAAGCATCTCCATTTTCCAGCTTTGGTAAAACAATTAGAGAGCACTTCAGTTTCTGAATCAGTTTCTCTGATTTTGCTATTTATAGATTTATGTTTGAGTAAAATGAACATTGTTGTTTTATTCTATAAACTATGGAAAACTCTTCTCCCAAATTCCAAATTTTTCCAAAGTTTTCAGAGCTCAAATAATGCAAAGAAAGCAAGTTCATATTCATAAAGTTTTAAGAGTTCAGAAATCAATATTTGGTGGTTTTTAATCACAGTTTTCATGCATCTTGGCATGTTCTCCTCCACCAGGCTTACACACTGCTTTTGGATAACTTTATGCTGCTTTACTCCTGGTGCAAAAATCCAAGCAGTTCAGTTTGGTTTGATGGCTTGTGATCATCCATCTTCCTCTTGATTATATTCCAGAGGTTTTCAATTTGGTAAAATCAAAGCGGTCTCTTATTTTTTTCCATGCCTGTAATTTGAACACACAAACCCTCTTTAAATCTGTGTCAACATTTCTTTTTAAATGGACCAATCGAAATGATCCAAAACAATCTAATAGAAACTCTTGGTAACATTTTCTATGAATCTCTAGTCTGTTAGACTCTATAAACATACCCAATATGCACTATAATACATTCATAAAGCATTATAAACATGTATTACACTATAGATGGTAGCTAACAGTTTATTATGCAATATAAAGTGTGATTATGATGCTTCATAATGCTTGGTGCAGCGGTCTAAAGCAGCAGCTCAGTCTGACTTCACATGTATCAGAGGAGGCGTGTGCTAGTCTTCACCCTCCTGGTGTGTTGGGGAATTAGTAGTGATAGGGGGGGGGGGGGGGGGGGGGTCCTAATGAGTGGGGAGAAATTGGGGAGAAAATGGGGAAAAATAAGAATAAAAAAAAATGTCATATGTCTGTGTATAAACTGTTATAATATTCCCATGATGCACATCTGTCACTTTTTTTAGTGTAAGCGTACAACAACGCTATTTTAACAGTGCGGGAGCAAGGCGTGAATACAGACTGGTTACGGGGTGTAAGATAGCAATGAGCAGGGTATACTGAAGGGCCCATGGTGTATTGAGTTGTATACACCATAAAAGACACATGAAGGTTAAAGAGAAGTCTCGTACTGACCTCAGAAAATAACATAAAAACACTCGTGAGTTGTGTAGTTTACAGTAAACAGTGGCTCCAGCAGAAGGACATCTCTGGGATGAGCTGATAATAAGTGCTTTAACGCCCCCACTCCCTTAATAACACTGTCCTTCTACACCTGACACGCTCTGTGCACTGAGGAACCTACAGCTGACCTGCAGTGTAGGGACTGAGCTCACTGAGGGGTCATGCGTCTATTCACAGCGTCAAAAAGCTCTTATACATCAATCTGATGATAGATACTAACAGTCAGGCAAATATACAGTATCTAAAAATGTTGTAGATTAATATTAAATTCATTCAAACTATGAAGAAAAACATGGAATACTTTATTAACCAAAACCTGTATATGTTTTATTTTTTAGATTCTTTAAAGTAGGCACACCTAGGCTGGATTTTCTCAGTCAGCTTTATGAAGTAGAGTCACCTGGACTTTCAGTTAACAGCTGTGCTGAACTCCTCAAGAGTTAATTACTTTAATGTGTTTGAAAGCATCAGTTGTAAAGTAGTGAAGAGGTAGAGTTACAGGTATACAGTGAATAGCTCTATTTAAGTAATAATACAAAAAATATATATATTTTTTAAGGAAATGTCAGTCATTCCGAACTAACATTTACAATGTAGAAAAAAAAGGAAATAATAATAAAAACAGTGAATGAGAAGCTGTGTCCAAACTTTTGATTGGTAATAAGATAAATGATATAAACACTAGTGGCACTTTTTTTTTTAATTTTGGACACAAATACTAATTTCTATGTATCCCTAAATGTTGTACCTTTTTTACATACATGTATAAATGTATTATTACATACATTACATACTTTTGCACAGGTTTCAAACTGCATTTTTTGCACACTTTATACACTAAATATACTGTACACGGTGCATATTGTTACTCCTATCTCTCTATATTTATATTTTATTTTATTATTTTTGTAAATATAATACATTTTATTCCATGTTTTCATTTTGTCTGATTTAAGATGAGCAGCTTCATCAAACCCAGTGACAGTGCAGAGCATCTACCGCTCTGCCTTTAGTGATAGTGTGGTTTAGAATGATTCTTAACATTTTTGTAATGATACAGCACATTAAAATATATATATATATATTTTTTTTTAATGTGCTGTATCATTACAAAAATGTTAAGAATCATTCTAAACCACACTATTGCTAATATATATATATATATATATATATATATATATATATATATATATATATATATATATATATATATATATATTCTACTTCATTCTACTTTATTACTAGACATCTCTGGTAACAGTACAGGATCAATTTATGTAATGATATCCCATCACTTTTGACATGTCAGTTTAACAGATAAATTGATTTGTCAGCAATTTTGCTGAAATTACAATTTTTATAATGTAAAAACTGTAAAATCTTAAATAAATCCAGTACTGTAATGTCAGACACTGAGATCTCTAGGAAGCCTCTCTCTCCTGGTTTGACCCCTTCGCTGTGGGCTGACCCCTATTGTGTGGAGGTGTGTATTGCCCGGGCAGAGGGGCGGAGCTCACCTGCAGAACCAGAGACTCTTTATCCCCCTCTAATCTCTCCAACCGCTCCTGGTACGTCTCATTGTTCGGAGGGGACTGGAGGTTAACCTGCAGCAGGACACACACACACACACACACACACACATACACACACAGAGAGAAAGAGAGTGTTAACAGTGTATCAGGAGGAGGAGCTAACCAGCTTGTCCACTTACTGCGAAATGCTGGCTCGATGCCACACACACACACACACACACACACATACACACACACAGCAAAGAAAGAAAGCTTTACAATTGTACCAAAGCCTGCTATTCAGCGCCACATAAAGGTGTTGAGTAACATGAAGACGCTGTAAACCGGAACACTTCATGAGATATGAATGAGTAAATCAGGTCAAACATTAATATAAACTGTGATCATGAGAACAGTGTAGTGTAACAACATGTATATAAGCTAAGAAGGACCTATGACTCCTAAAACCATGTATATCCACAATGGAAACTTTAAATAAAAGGGAAAACCCTATTTTTTAACACTATTGACCATTTTTAGGGGGGCTGAAGCACCTTAAAACAAGGCCCTTCACCTCTAAATGTGAATGCAAAACAGTTTGTCAGTTTAAACAATTTGTTTCTAATAGGATAATGAATATTAACATTTTAGAAAGTAGATCATTAAACTGAATTTTAATCATGAAACTACAGCAGAGCGAGAGCATGCACACAAATGTAAACAGAACTCGTTATTCTGTTGTTTTTTGACGTTTTTTATTTTTATTTAGTAAGCTAATGCTGTTGGTGCTCGTCTAGTACTGTCTGTGTGTGTGTATCAACTAATTAATGTCACAGTATAATAGAAGATATGATGAGACAGTTGATGTCCAGCTCCTGTTACGTCCTGTTGATAGCCAAGCCATTGATATTGATATTTTCCAAAGTAAAGAGCTGGTTCAGGTAAAATGAGAGAATAAGGTGAAAATAAATGATAGGATTTCATTGCTTAGCATGAGCAGCTGTCCTAAAAAAGCTGTCAAAAATGTTTTTGAGTAGCTTGCCACTTTTAGGTATTTAAATTAGACCAGATAACTGAGAATGCAGCTGTGGGAGGTGTTTTTGATAAAAATATGTAAATATGTGCATCCAAAAGTTTTATATTTATATTTTATGTTGCTGAAAACACGTGTAAAATAAATTAATTTTTTTGTTTTGTTATTTTATGGGGGATCCTAGAATTGCCCCTGGACCCTGGAGAAGAAAAGCACTGTTAATAATAGTAATAATAATAATAATAATAATAATAATAACAGTAAAACACCATATATTGCACTACTTCTATAGTTCTTTTACAGTTTAGCTCGTTCTTGTCTTGTTTCCTTATTTCTCGGTCCTTTATGTTCCTCTCTTGTTTCCTTGCCTGTTTGTTTCCGAGTCTTTCCTAGCCTGTTTACTTTCCCTCCTGTTTTGTTGCTGCTATCTCCGCCCTAGTCCCGCCCTGTCATCAGCCCCCTCGTTATCTTCCCCAGGTGTTCCTTGTTTCCAGAGCTCTACAAATACCCCATGCTTTCCTTTATTGATGGAATGTAATGAATATCTGTATAGGGATTTCAACAATGGCACCTTAAATTCTGTGCAGATCATTAGTATAACACAGACGCACCATAAAGTACCTGTCATTATGTATAGAATAGAGAATAAGGTGAAAATAAATAATGGGATTTCATTGCTCACTATGAGCAGATGCCCTAAAAAAATCCATACAGTTTTTTGAGTAGCTTCCCACTTTTAGCTATTTAAATTAGACCAGATAATCATCATATGCTACTTCTGTACTTCTATTACAGTTTGAATCATGTTTGTCTTGTGTCCTTATTTATTGGTCTTTTCTCTTCCCTGTCTTCCCTAGCCCCGCCCTGTCATCAGTGTTCACACCTGTGTCTAGATTGTTACTCAGCTCCCTCGTTATCTTCCCCAGGCGTTCCTTGTTTCCCCAGCTCTGACAAATACTCCATGTTTTCCTTTATTGATGGAATGTAATGGATTTCTGTATAGGGATTTCAACAATAAAATAAAATAAAATATATTCCCACTTTGAGGCTAATTTCTTTGAAATTTTGAAGAAATAAGGTTTTATTACATTGAAGATGGTCTTATCTGAGCTTAACTGTATCTGTGTAATAGTGCATGTTCACTATATGCAGTGCAATTTCCCCTCGGGGTTAAGATACACATATCAAAGGACTCTGAGTTTTAAGCACTATTAACCATCACAAAAGAAGGGCTTTCCTCTTTCCTCTCTAACTCTGACAAGTCTGGAAGATGTCTGGTGGTTTTAACAGCTCAACCCCGGACTTATTAGGAACTAAGCGAGTCACCGATGACATCCGTATCGTGACGTTCCTGAGCTAAGCCAGTAAATGGCCTCTTCTCTTCTCCCAGCTGCAGAGGGATTGCCACACCACCGCTGTCCCTGGAGCTTGTGGAGGAACGTCACTGAGAATGTCACAGCAGTTCACATCCGGAGAAAGCACAAAGTCAGCTAAGCTAAGCTAGTGCTAAGCTAGTAGGGCTAGCACTTGTCTTAGACATAGTCTCTTATAAAACGAGCTGCATGTAAGACAGAGTATCCACAGGGTGTTAAGAGGAGGTATAAGACTGAAAGAAGTTGGCCTCTTTCCCAAGAGAGGAAAAAATACACACAGCTCTGGGAAAAATAAGAGAGCACTTAAAAATGATGAGTTCTTTGATTTGACCAAATTAAAAACCTCTGGAATATAATCAAAAGGAAGATGGATGATCACAAGCCATCAAACCAAACTGTACTGCTTGAATTTTTGCACCAGAAGCGACATAAAGTTATCCAAAAGCAGTGTGTAAGACTGGTGGAGGAGAACATGATGCCAAGATGCATGAAAACTGTGATTAAAATCCAGGGTTATTCCATCAAATATTGATTTCTGAACTCTTAAAATGTTATGAATATGAACTGATTTCTTTGCATTATTTGAGGTAATTGATACTTCTTTGATGTAGATTTTTTTTTTATTTAATTGTTAATAACACAGATTATTTGCAGAAGTGGCTTAGATATGTTTCAGATATGATACACTTGGCTCTTAAGGGTTAAGTGTTTAGCATGGTCAATTCTCCACATATGTTCTGGGTTGATTTCAGCATTTCTTCAGCATTTCTGACAGAATTATTGACGTGAGGGAGCACTTCCTGTTGACCTCTCAGTAGAGCCACCTCCAGAGAGCAGAGTCATGAGTAAGAGCAGACAGAGAGTGTAGTTTATTACCCTACTGAGAGTGAGAGAGAGAGAGAGAGAGAGAGAGAGAGAGATGCTTTTTAAGGTCGTAGCCCAGGAATTTCCCCTTTACCATCAGAGCGTAAATCACAGAATCTCAGAGACTGACTCTTACAGTTCCAACGCTCAACAGAAACAAACTCAGAGGATGTGATAATTATCCCACTGTCCAAGAATGTATGACAGAGCGCAACATGCTGTAATGCACCCCTCCCAGTAATGACTGTCATGCTCTAGCTCCACCCCTCCTTGCAGCCCATTGGCTGTGAGTCAAAATATAATGAATGTTTTATTTGCCCATATGAACATAATAACTGTGCCCTGATAATAGCCGTACAACATGCTGGCTAAAATCCCATTTAACATAATGACACACATGCTGGACTGTCCTGTTGCAACTAATTGCTACCAGGTAGGTTTACAACAGTGACGCTACAGTTTATTACGTTTTCATGCAAAGATTTTCACTAATCCTAATGAAATCATTCTGTTCATAGATTAAGTTTGAGATGTTTATACATGCATCCTCAAAAAAAGTACTGAACTTTACATATAGTTAAGTACTGTATAGTGCAGTACTGAGCAAAACACATTTTGCAGTACTGAATATAACATAGTGAAGTACTGAATTGAACATATAGTGAGGTACTGTATATTGAAGTACTGAGCAGCATACAGGTTGCACTACTGAATATAACACATGGTGAAGTACTTAACTTTACATATAGTGATGTACTGCATAGTGAAGTACTGAACTTTACATATAGTGAAGTACTGTATAGTGAAGTACTGAACTTTACATATAGTGAAGTACTGTATATTGAAGTACTGAACTTTACATATAGTGATGTACTGCATAGTGAAGTACTGAACTTTACATATAGTGATGCACTGCATAGTGAAGTACTGAACTTTACATATAGTGAAGTATTGTATAGTGAAGTACTGAACTTTACATATAGTGATGTACTGCATAGTGAAGTACTGAACTTTACATATAGTGATGTACTGCATAGTGAAGTACTGAACTTTACATATAGTGATGTCCTGCATAGTGAAGTACAGAACTTTACATATAGTGAAGTATTGTATAGTGAAGTACTGAACTTTACATATAGTGAAGTATTGTATAGTGAAGTACTGAACTTTACATATAGTGAAGTACTGTATAGTGAAGTACTGAACTTTACATATAGTGAAGTACTGTATAGTGAAGTACTGAACTTTACATATAGTGAAGTATTGTATAGTGAAGTACTGTGTAGTGAAGTACTGTATAGTGAAGTACTAAACTTTACATATAGTGATGCACTGCATAATGAAGTACTAAACTTTACATATAGTGATGCACTGCATAGTGAAGTACTGAACTTTACATATAGTGAAGTATTGTATAGTGAAGTACTGAACTTTACATATAGTGAAGTATTGTATAGTGAAGTACTGAACTTTACATATAGTGAAGTACTGTATAGTGAAGTACTGAACTTTACATATAGTGAAGTACTGTATAGTGAAGTACTGAACTTTACATATAGTGAAGTATTGTATAGTGAAGTACTGTGTAGTGAAGTACTGTATAGTGAAGTACTAAACTTTACATATAGTGATGCACTGCATAATGAAGTACTAAACTTTACATATAGTGATGCACTGCATAATGAAGTACTAAACTTTACATATAGTGATGCACTTTATAGTGAAGTACTGAACTTTACATATAGTGATGCACTTTATAGTGAAGTACTGAACTTTACATATAGTGATGCACTTTATAGTGAAGTACTGAACTTTACATATAGTGATGCACTTTATAGTGAAGTACTGAACTTTACATATAGTGATGCACTTTATAGTGAAGTACTAAACTTTGCATATAGTGAAGTACTGAACTTTACATATAGTGATGCACTTTATAGTGAAGTACTGAACTTTACATATAGTGATGCACTTTATAGTGAAGTACTGAACTTTACATATAGTGATGCACTTTATAGTGAAGTACTAAACTTTGCATATAGTGAAGTACTGAGCAGCATACATTGTGCATTATTAAATATAACTCGTTATTGCATTATTGAGCAGTACATATAGTGAAGTACTGAAAAGCACACATATTGTAATGCAGTACTGTACAGAACAGTTCAGAACACAGTGTGCAAAAGGTCAGGGGTAATGCAGTTGTGGCTTGATGATACTATTAATATTCCATGTATAATTCCTATACCAGTGCAAGACTTCAAACACCAGCCCACCACTGTTATCATCAGGTTCTCCACACAGGCTCATCCAGAGGGATGAAAACAACAAAGTTCCTTGTGCTTGAGCAAAATCACAAGACCACTGACACACAAGCCACAACAGAGCAGCACCTAACCCAGCCTGCTGAACTATAATTAGGTTTCAGATGTTCGTCTTTCACAAGACCCGCTCTGCAGCCCGGCTGAGTGTATACTACAAACATGAGCGCCGAAAACAGACCGGGTGCAACATGTTAGACTGGGGAATAACTCAGAGCATTCAGTAGTTACTATACGCTTACAAAGAGAGCATGCAGTTGTACTGAAATCTGATCATTCTTACATTCTGATCCGATGTCACGCTCAATTCTATAGGCATTCTTATACTTAGTCAGATTCCAGAAGTTACACAGCAACAGTTTACTGCTTACCTTCTTCAGCCAAGGGAAATGTTTGTAAAAGTCAATGTCCGGCTCCATGCTGAAGGCCCATGTCTGCCCATGTGAGAGTGTATGAGAGAGAGCGACAGAGCGAGAGAGGGACTGAGAGAGAGGGAGAGAGAGAGAGAGAGCATTCAAGTGCCGGTTTACAGAGTGCCGGACGCTGTCTGCTGTCTGCCTTACAGAGCTTTATGGAGCTCCCTCCTCCTTCTTCTCATCCTCCTCCTCCTCCTCCTCCTTCTGCTGCTGCTGCTGCTGCTTCTATCCATTCCAGACAGCAACTGCACAAACGCCCCGGCCGGAGAGCCCGTCTGCCCCAGACCCACCCGCCTGCAAGAGCCTGTGTGTGTGTGTGAGTGTGTGTGTGTGTGTGTGTGTGTGTGTGTGTTTTATGAAGACACACCACACAGCATGCTAACCCACGCTCTCTGTTACACACTCATAAACTATGTCTCTCTCTCTCTACATTAATTTTGAGTTTGAGTCTCTCTCTCTCTCTCTCTTTTTTAAAAGTACTTTTACAATTTAATGCTTTCTATTTTCTATTCTCTCTCCCTCTCTTAATTTGGCGCTCTCTCTATTTCTCTCTTCTCCAGTTCTACACTCTCTATGTCTCTCCTGCTCTCAGTTTCAATCTGTTCTCTCAATTTTGAGCTCTATCTCTTTCTCTCTCGCTTCTGCAGTGTTACACTCTCTCTATCCCACATTCTATTTCTCTCTACTCTCTCAATTTGGTGCTCTATCTCTTTCTCTTTTCTCCAGGTTTACACTCTCTCTTTCCCGGTCTCTATTTCTCTCTGCTTTCTCAATCTGGCACTTGCTCTTTTTCTCTGTCCTCCAGTTCTATATTCTTTCTCTTTCCCGATCTATTTCTCTCTTCTTCCAATTTGGAATATCCTTTTCTCTTCTCCAGTTCTTAACTCCCTATTTCTCACTCTCTACTTCCCTCTGTTCTCTTAATTTGGTGCTTGCTCTCTTTCTCTCTCCTGCAGTGTTACACTGTCTCTCTCTCCCACCCTCTATTTCTTTCTGCTCTCTCAATTTGGCAATCCTTCTCTCTTTCTCTGTCCTCTAGTTCTACACACTCTCTTTCCCTCTTTCTCTCCTACCCTTTATTTCTCTTTACTCTCCCAATTTGGAGCTCTCTCTCTTTCTCTGTCCTCCAGTTCTACACACTCTATTTCTTTCCCAACCTCTATTTCCCTCTGCTCTCTCATTTTGGCATGCTCTTTCTTTCTTTTCCAGGTTTACACTCTCTACTTCTCTCTGCTCTCTCAATTTGGAGCTCTATCTCTTTCTTTCTCCCCCAGGTTTACACTCTCTATTTTTCCGCTCTCTCTCTTTCTCTGTGCTCCAGTTCTACATAGTCTTTCTTCCCCACTCTCTATTTCTCTCTGCTCTCTCAATGTTTCATGCTCTTTCTTTCTTTTCTTTCTTTTATCTCTTTCTCTCTTTTGCGTTGTCACAGTCTCTCTCTCTCTCCCGCTCTCTTTTGCTCTCTGATCTCTCAATCTGGCACTCTGTCTCTTTCTTTTCCAATGTTACACTCTCCCTTGCTCTCTATTTCCTCTGCTCTCTCTCAAGTTGGAGCTCTATCTCTTTCTCTCTTCTCCAGATCTACACTTTTACTGTCTCTCTCGCTCATCTTTTCCAATTTCACCCTCTCTGTCATTTTTGCTTTTTGTTTAACACTCTCTCTCTCTCACTCTTTCTCTGTTTTCCCTCTCTCTCACTGTCTATATCTATTTCTCTGTCACACTCCCAACAAACACTCCCTCGTTTCTCTCACTCTCTCTATTTCTGTCTTTCTGGGTCCCCCATCTCTCTCTCTCTCTCTCTTTCTCTCTCGGTCAGAGGTCAGTGGTAATTAAGTTAAATTCACAATGTGTGAGTGTGAACTGAAATAGACCAGTGGCTGTGGGCCACTGAAAGAGAGAAAGACAGAAAGAGAGGGAGAAATGTGCTCTCTCTCTCTCTCTCTCTTTCTCCTTTTCTCACTCTCTGTCACTTTCTCTTTCTTTTGCAATTCAAGCCAAGCTCAGCTGAGATTCATCAGTCAACATTAACAAACACACACTCATTAACAGTTTACACACATTTACAATTTACTAAAACAATTCAAACATTCAATCCTAAATATACAGTAAAAAAAATGTTTATAATTTCCCTATTTGATTAAGTATGTATACATTACTTACACATTATTTATATATACAAACTATATATTTACCTGATAAGCTGCATGTATTACTGCAGTGGAAGTGGAAGTGGTTCTAAAATACTGACAAATATAAGTATTTAAAGAGATATTTTTAAAAAGCTAAATTGCACAAGTTAAATATAAATCTATGTTACTGTATTAAAATCAGCCACAATTCTCTTTTTTTCTCTACTTAACACATTTAATTCATTGCGCATTAAAATTATCATTCTATCTACAGTATTAATATATATTTAAAAGGGTTTCATTTCTGAGTGAATAATTGCGGTTTGATTTTGTTTTTCTGTTTTATTTAGATAAAAACACTCATACAGTGAGGAACAGCAGCAGGTGCTCCTCAGATAAAGCGCCGTTCTCATTTCTCTCCATGCAGGACAGCATAAGAGAAGTGTTTGATTCCACAGAGCTGAGCTTCCAGTCTGTTAGCTTGCTATGTTAACTGGCTAGCTTTAGCTAACTGCTAATAGCTTCTTTGGCGGCGTTCCGCAGCACCTCTAGTGGTATGGCAGTATGTGAAAAATGCATACTAGCATTAGCAGGAGTAAAGCTGGAATGCTCCCTCCTGGCCTCTCCCCCACTCTTCCTCCCTTCCTCTTTCTCTCTCTCTCTCTCTCTCTCTCAGGAGTTATTAAGTGGTCTTAGGTCTGAGGGGCTTTAGTGACGGGGCTGAGGGTCCGGAGCCGTCAGTGCGGCTGACTGCAGCTTATTACCAGTTTACAGAGCTAAGCTGCACCTGACAAGCCTTCAGATCTACACAGCTGCCTCTACTGGATAAACACCACACACACACACACACACACACACACACACACAGATGCATAAACAAACATAAAACACATATAAATGATCACACACACACACACATACACAGACGTAAACACACAAGACACTGGAAACAGCTGAGTAAAACAGAATGCTTTAAATATTTACAACACACACTCCTATATCACTGACCCAACAAACACACCAGTCAGGCCTTATCTGCTGCCCACAGCACACTCCTCCAGCTGCCCCACCCCCTTCTCCACCACCCTCCCAAACACACACACAATCAGACAGTGTTGTTTTTACATCTTGTCGAGACACAGATTGAATAATGTCTATGTTATACAGCTCTGGAAAAAAATAAGAGACCACTTTAAAAATGACGAGTTTCTTTGATTTTACCAAATTGAAAACCTCTGGAATATAATCAAGAGGAAGATGGATGATCACAAGTCATCAAACCAAACTGAACTGCTTGAGTTTTTGCACCAGGAGTAAAGCAGCATAAAGTTATACAAAGCAGTGTGCAAGACTGGTGGAGGAGAACATGATGCCAAGATGCATAAAAACTGTGCATCTTTCTGCAAAAAAATCATTATTTGAAAGTACTTACAACTCTATAATTTTTTTCACCTGCCACAGACAGTAGGTACAGATTCCTCCATCAGATGAAGTCTGCTGGCTAACCTGCTATATACTGTCTTGCACATCTTGGCATTTTTTTCAAACAGCTTAATGAGGTAGAGTCACCTGGAATTCAGGTTTTTAGTTAACAGCTGTGCTGAACTAGCCAAGAGTTAATTATTTAATTACTTAAATTACTTGCCTCTTAAAGTAGTGAAGAGGTAGAGTTACAGGTATACAGTGAATAGCTAAGGTATGATGAAACTGGCACTCATCAGGACCAGTCATGGAAAGGAAGAACAAGAGTTACCCCTGTTGCAAAGGATAAGTTCATCAGCCTCAGAAACCACAGTTACCAGCCTCAGAAACTGCAAAGTAACAGCTCCCTAGTTAAGAGCAGCCAACGTGTGCATTCTTTTATAGTCTGAATGACTTCCGTTTAATCTTGTAAACTTTTGTGACTGGTAGTGTATATATTTTTGTTATATAAACTGATCTGGAATCCAATTAGGCAGCTGATGACAGCTGATCTTGGATCAGTAGTTTTACTCAGAGGTTCTTGATAAATGAGACTCAATCTCTGTAAGTGGCTCTAATCACACAACTCCCATTTCTGCCCTCTGAAATGGAGCTTTTTGATTGGCCCACTTGCTCCGCCAACAGGTTGTTTACTTTGGCCCCCTCCCCTCTCCACGGCGCCTCATCGTCATCAACAACAAGAGAGAACGTGGTCGACCGAGACCAGCCGTGAACACGCACTGCTCTCCCATTAAAAATACCATCCTTACAAACAAGAGCGCTTTACACAAAACTAGAGATCACTATTCCAATGCACTGTTCACCAAACAAACCAACAAACACACAAACACCAACACACACACACACACCAACAAAACCAACACACTTCCATCAGCAGAGCGTCAGCTGTAGACTACCCGGCCCCAGCTGACCACCAAGGTCAGTTTTGAACTTACCCTCAGGACATCATCATAATCCAGACTCAGCCACAAGTGACCAGAGTGTAGAGTGTAGAGAGAACGAAAGAACGAAAGACAAGAATGGAGGGAGAGAAAAGAGGGAGTGCAGTAAAAACAGGGAGCGTAGTAAAGAGAGAAAGAGAAGAGAGAAGAGAAGAGGAGAGGAGAGAGAGGGAGGCAGGAAGTTCAGCACAGCCCCTATCAGTGTCTCAGAGGAGAACCCAAACCCTTTTAAACACAGCCAGACTACACACACACACACACCAACACACACACACACTTTAAGCCAAAAAACAGGCTGCAAGGCAGAGCAGAAACGACCCATGATCCTGCAGTCAGGCGTCTTCACTCGAGACCTACTACAGAGAAGCTAATGACTCGCTCAGCTCCTCACAACACTCTTATAAAACACGCACTTGTGTAATCTCCTCAAAAAACGCTTCTTTTATCAGAACCTGATCATCCTCAATATATACAAACCATGCTATGGAGTAAGACCCTGTGTTTTGTGAAAATAATTGAGTGATTATAAATCAATAAACCTGATTATCAGGTTTATCACAGATTAGTCAGTATGTGCAAAAATGCCACTGTAATACATAAGTGGTAAAATACAACAAGACAGACTAAGCTCAATGTAAACCACCTATTATCTTTGGGGTTAGTGTTTAAATACACTCATTCACAGAGGTGGAAAAAGTACTGAAAATTGTAATTAAGTAAAAGTACCTTTACTTTCTTAAAATTTTACTCAAGTAAAAGTAAAAGTACCCATCTAAAAATCTACTCGAGTAAAAGTAAAAAAGTACTCAATTTAAAATGTACTTTAAGTAAATGTTACATAGATACTTTTAATTATTTGATGCAAAAAATACAAACAAATCACAAATGAAATTGTTTTTTAATGAACTATTATTCCACATAGAAATTTGGACCTTTCGGGCAGTATTTGTTCAGACTGTCCCATAAACCATTTTCAAGAACAAGTGTTATAGGTTTCTATGATCCATTTTTTTCTTTACGGTTAAAATTTTATGGTTATATATGTGACTATAAACCGTATTTTTATAGTTTTACAGTTCATTGTTATATTTTAACTTACCATTGCTCTGCTTTAACTGCTATTTACATGTTTTTTAACATTTAAGCAGATTATTTTTTAATAATAAAAATATTTACCACCACAAGCTTTTGCAGGTTTGATGTGGAAGTTTTGAAAGCTGATAGCTGTGTCCGGCGGGGCACATTTTGCATTGCATGAGGAAGTTATTGCCTCGTTATTCCATGCGCGATCATTCATGCGCTGGCGCATCCGCACATTATTATTTTTTTAATTCAGACAGTTGTTTTTTTCCCAGCATTTTATTTTTTACTCAGTAACGAGGAGTTTTCCAATGTAGAGAAGTAAATGACTTGTGTCAAAATGTACTTGAGTAAAAGTAAAATTACCTATTTTAAAAACTACTTTAAAAATGACAAATTACTGATACAATCTACTAATTACAGTAACGTGAGTAAATGTAATTCATTACTTTCCACCTCTAGTCATTCAATGTGTAAAGTCTCTAAGAAAAATGGCTGACGTAATTTTTTGTGCTTCATATTTTTTGTCATTTTTTCGCAATTTGATACCCAATAAACCACAAGCAAAAATAAAATTAACAAAACAAATTTTTTTTTTATGTAATATACACAGTGTACACACCAGTGTTAATAAGCAGTTTTATCTGTATATAACATAAAAAATATCAATATTTTACACACATTTAGTTTTATCTTTTACTCTTTTAATTATGTTTCTCTAAACTTCCCTAAATATTAGGCCCTAACCTACAATATTTATACATAGTTAATTGATCAAATTAAGAAAAAGTAATTAGCACCTAAATGTTGCTAAAATGTTTAATTATATTCATATTCTAGAGGTTTAAATTCGTCAAAAGATTCAGAGAAACTGGAGAAATTCCTGTGCTCAAGGTACACAGACAATGGTCAATGCTGGTGATCTTCAGGCCCTCAGGCGGCACTGCGTTAAAAGTAGGCTGCACAGATTCTGAACTGGAAATCACTGCATGGGTTAAGAAACACTTTCAGAAATCATCATTTTGTTCACCATTAAGTTCACAAACGCAAGTTAAAGCTGTATACATGTACTGCAGAGAATAAGTCATATGTCAACAGCTTCCACTAACGCTGGAGTAAAATAGCACTGTATCGTTTAGTGTTTGTAGGCTCTCATTCAGGCTTCACTGACCGTTCCTTTCTCCAGCCAGTCCAGCAGGGTCTGTGCGGTGGAACAGGGCAGCTGGGAGCGCAGTGTCCCCCGGCCCTCGTCTCCAGCCTGCAGCTCCAGAGCCACGCGGAGCTCCTCGGCCAACTGCAGCACCTGCAGAGGACCAGCGCTGACCGGAGAGCCAATATCATACAGGCCATTACTGAACTCCACCACAGCCTTAGAGCCTGGAGAGAGAGAGGGAGAGAAAGAGAGAGAGAGAGAGAGAGAGAGAGAGAGAGAGAGAGAGAGAGAGAGAGAGAATACAAGAATAAAGAAATAAAGAAGTCAAGACCAGAGACTGTATATAACAGTGGACAGTATATCTCCGTTCACTCGTATTGCGATGTTGGTACCACTTTAAAATAAGACTACCTTTATAAAGGGTTTATAAATGGTTTACAATTAGTTTATTAATGGTTACTAATTAGGTTGTAAATGCCTTAAAAATAATTAATAATCAGTTATAACACATTATTAGAAAGGGCAACAATATAGATGGCTGTGGGTTCACTATTTGTCAAACAACAGGTCATTGTTGCCTTTTCTACGTATGTGTTATAATTATAAACCATTTATAAACCCTTTATAAAGGTAGTCTTATTTTAAAGTGGTACCGCGATGTTTCTTAGTGAAAAGCAAGAAACAAAACTGACAAAATCTGATGTTCTGCAGTAATTTGATTATTATGTACATGTAAACACACTCAATGTACTGATAACCTCTTTTTTATACCTAGAAATGAATAATAATCCCCTCTGTTTTTAATGCATAGTTGGCAGCAGCACCAGAGCTACAAATATTTATGTAAAATAAAACATTAAAATACAAAGAATTGGCCAAAAAAAAAAAACTATTCGTATTTCACCATTTGTATTCTGGTATTTAAAGCAGTAACATAAATAACAGTTTGAGTAAAATGAACATTGTTGTTTTATTCTATAAACTACAGACAACATTTCTCCCAAATTCCAAATAAAAACATTGTCATTTAGAGCATTTATTTGCAAAAAAAAAAAAAAAAAAGAGAAATGGCTGAAATAACAAAAAAGATGCAGAGCTTTTAGACCTCAAATAATACAAAGAAAACAAGAAACAAGTTCATATTTATAAAGTTTTAAGAGTTCATAAATCAATATGTGGAGAAATAACCCGGTTTTCATGCCTTGTCTTGGCATGTTCTCCTCCACCAGTCTTACACTCTGCTTTTAAATAACTTTATGCTGCTTTACTCCTGGTGCAAAAATTGAAGCAGTTCAGTTTGGTTTGGTGGCTTGTGATCATCCATCTTCCTCTTGATTATATTCCAGAGGTTTTTAATTAGGTAAAATCAAAGACACTCGTAATTTGAAGTGGTCTCTTATTCTTTTTAAGGCTGTATATATATATATATATATATATATATATATATATATATATATATATATATATACAGTAAGTATACAACATTGCAAAACTAGAGAGACTGAGAGAAAGAAAGAGAGACAGACACAGAGAGATGTGACCTGTCATCCACTATCATGTCATATTACCCATCACCCTTCCACCACATGTGACCACGTTTCATCCCCATCAGTGAACACGTCTCTCAGCTCCAACCGCCTCCATCTGGATGCTATAGAGCGAAAGCTAATAATTCCACAGCTCCAGTAGCACCAGCACATCTGGAGGCTATCAGTCGCTGATCTAAACCCTGATCCCCTCAGTGCACACTGTATATGCACACACTGAGCTCCTGCAGCTCCTGAGAATACACTACATATGTAATACAACACCTGTGCTCTTAAAATGCTGCCTGAAGATGTGTGTGTTTAATACTTTGTATAGTTTGTATAGCTTTAATTTTAACCATATCTAAACAGGGCTACAGAATATGTTGTTTCAGCATTGATATTGTAATATGTGCATGAGCAATAGACACATCACAGCATGTCTAATGTCATGTAGGGCTCAATGGTTTTGCTGAGATCAATATAGAATATTACGTTTTACATAGCAAGTAAAACTTAATAACTTGCGTGCTTAGTAGACATGCGCAGATGCAAATCAAAATATACTTTATTGATAAAATTATAAGACAAAGGGGTAATCAGACAAAGCAAGATCAACACAGGTAAACAGCAGCAGCAATAACGAGATAACATACCAAAACTAAACACAGTACAGAGGTCATACACAGCAAGGCAGTATCAGAGGGCAGGCAAGAAGCAGGGACAGTAAATACAAACAAGGTCAAAAAATGAGAGAAAAAATGTTGTACAAGGAAAATCCATCAATACTTAGCAATAAGTGAATTGGAGTGAGTGGCTTAAAAAGGTCTAGAGCAGGTGATGTCAATATTCAGGTGAGTGGCTCAGTGCCAGACGTGACGATAATGTTATGTTAAGTAGGTATTCTCCTTTCTAGAGATTCTGTGGCATGGCATCAAACATGCTCTTGGAGAGCAGACAGTTGAGTTGGTGATTATTTCATTGTGCAAAAATGTGCAATTCGTGACCCTGTGTTGCCAATCAGTCATTTATTGTGAAAGACACAACAACAAAATGACTGACGATTACAGCACAACCAGTTGTGTAGTGTGAACAGCACAACACCCTGGACATTCAAAAAGTTGTGTAGTGTAAACCAGGCATTCAGTAGGTGTGGCCTTCTTTTCTTTTAACTACTGATATAATGAAAGTACAATAGCAATATAATACAGTTACACTAAATTAAAATGCAGTGAACTTTGCATCACCAAACAAATGTAGACATCGAGACTTTCTTTCAGTCTTTAGTCTTAACTAAAAATTCAAGGAATATCCTGCAAATAGTTGGGCTGTATTCACATTACCAGGCTAAAGTGACCCAAATCAGATTTTTTTGCTCAATGTGGCTCAGATCTAATTTTTTCATGGCTGTGTGAACATGCCAAATCCGATTTTTTCAAATCAGATCTGAGCCACTTCCATATGTGGTCCTAAATTGGATCCGTATCCGATCCATAGACATGCGTCATGAATGTGAACGGTCAAATCTGAATTCATGCATCTTTTTGCTTTTACGCATTAGCATTAGCGCTACATGCTTCTCTCTCGTACCAACACTAAGATTAAGGATTCACTTGTGGGCTCTCTAGGATAAATCTGTTCCTAGGGGAAGGGTTACACTTGAAAACAAGGGGAAGTCTGGGTACAAAAGAGAAATGGGATTGGCGCTTACTCTCTGTGTTAGGGTTGCAGTGGATGCAGTGAATGGGTTATACCCTGAGGCAGTGTTACTGTATTGGATGCTGTATTGGTCTCTGTCCTAGAAAGCAATGAGGTCAGGTTGATGCACTTTCAATACACAGTATATAAAGCACATCTGATACAGTGTTTGGCTACTTAATGGGTAAATGTATGTGTCTACAAGCCTGTTGTATTGTAGATCATATTTCTCGAGGCCTCGCTCTGACCTCATGTTTTTATTTTGACTGCACGTCTCTGCAGAGCGTCTCGCCGATGATTGCTGCCCCTCGCAGCTGTGTGTCAATACCCAATGTCTTCTGACATTTGTGACGGGGGTGTCAGAAAACAAACAACAGAGAGGTCTGGCAGTTATGTTTCTGTTCTGAACCAAACATGCTAGCTTACTGGTTCCATAGTAACCTGGGTTTAGTCATACCTACAAAAATGGCTGCATGATATTGGAAAAAAAAACCTGATATTGTGATATGTTCTTGTATGCTGCGATATACTCTGGTCAAGCAAAACATTATGACCACCTGTTTTGATTCTACACCCTGTAGTCCTGTACTGTTTCTGTTTCTCTGCATATGTTATCCTCCTTTTACTCTGTTCTTTAATGGTCAATCTCAGCATTTGAGTTACACTGTCCTGTCCTGTCCTGTCCTGTCCTGTGGGCATTGATGAAGGACTAGACTTGAGAATGACCAACACAAACTGTGCAGCAAAAGATATAAAAAGAATATTTACACACATCCAGTAGATGTGTGTAAGATAAAAATGTTCTGTTTATTTAGGTACCTACCTCTTAGATTTATATGAATTAGTAGTGGATCTTTCAAATGTTGATCATTTTGATTGTAAAAAAATATATACATTTTAATTCAATCAAATAGAGCAGTGTAAAGAAGTTCTTCACATATTAAGATACCAGATATTCAATAATTTCCTTTCTTTCTTTCTTTCTTTCTTTCTTTCTTTAATTGATTTTCTATATTGTAGATTAATAATAAAGGCATTACAAAATTAAGGGACACATAGAATTACATAGTAAACAGTAAAAAAAGTGTTTTTCCTCCACATTAATCCCCTGATCTAAACCTGATGAACTGAGATTGGGTGATTTGGGGTGATTTAATTGGGATGAGCTGGAGCTTCACAGCCTGAAGGAAAAGCAGCAACTATTGTTCAGCACCTCCAGGAACTCCTTCCTTCAAGACGCTGAGAAAACTATTCCAGGTGAATCTCCCTCATGAAGACACTGAGATTAAAATACCAAGAGTGTGCAGATCTGTCCTCAAAGATAAGTGTGCTGCTTAGAAAAATCTGAAGGATAAAACAGATTTACAATGTAAAAAATCATAAAGAAAAGAAAGAAACATGTCAATTGAGAAAAGGTGTATTTTTTAAAAACAAAACCAACAGTGTTTCTTCTTCAGAATTGCTTAGAAATCCTTTTTAAGGACCTTACTGGAGTGCTGGAGGCTGGACCAATCAAACATGTGGACTGGCTGGACTTCTCCAGAACTGGTCACGCTAAATACTAAACTTCACATTGACACATAGTACTTTATTATTTAGTTAGACAACAGTTTTTCCCTTTATTCAGCCAGTTCCAATCATCCCCAGCAGGTGGTGCCCTTTGAAAATCATTGGCACTATCCCCAAACAAAAAGCATCATTTAAAGCAGGAGGGATTTGAACTAGTTTGCATAGTATTAGCATGTGCTCTATACACTCTACAGCATCTACAGTATCTACAGTATCTCAGTTAAAGGAATATATTTAGAATATATGAGTATCTGAAATATAGCTGGTAATCAGATGAACTGGGAAATGGCCAGCTTTATAATGAAGGATTCCACTCACCCAGCACACTCTCAAATTTTTGTCCCAACTTTTTGTTTGTATCTATTTTACAAGTGTAAAATGACCAGACTGAGAAACAGCTTCATTCCAGGAGCTATAAGACTATTAAACTCCACCCAGCCAAACTTTATCATATTACTGCTATTTGTTCATACTTATTAAAGCTGCTACAAGAAAAGTGACTTATGCAGTTTTGCGTTTATACTATAATGTCATGTTGCTGCTACTTCCTCACTTTTCTTAGCATATTATTTGGATTATAAGGTGCACCGAAAATCACACTCCTTGAATTTTCCCAAAAATCTCAGTGCGCCTTTAGTATAAATTCTACCAGCCAGGTTTTAAGGAGCAGTAAAGCCATTCTGCTGAAGTACAGCATTATAAGGGTGAGTTTTCAGTGATGTTTCTCCAGCATTAAGGCTGGGTGCAGCAGCATTAGCATTAGCTGATAACCACAGCGCTAGCTCTTTTGCTATTCAGAGGTGAGTATATTGCACTGTTGTCTGCATGCTGCCATGTTAAAACAAGCTACATGGGATGAACCGCTAGCTCATAGCGCCCTGGTTTAATGTAACACTCAGGGTTTCTCAGTCTAGCGCTTTTAGGCAGCATTTACGTCCCACTACTCTAACTCTATGGTTAGCGGCTAATGCTAATGCTGCTGCACCCAGCCTTAGTGCTGGAGAAACTTCACTCAAAACTTACGCTTAGACAAAATACTGGAAATCTAATCTTACTGTAAATAAACAGAAGTGCTTTATCCACCAAAATAAACAGTTTTTCAGGGGAGAAATCTGTGTAGATTAACATCCAGCACTCATTTAACTTTAAAAGTAAATGTTTTTTTTTAAGAATTACAGTTTTGTTTATTTAGGTGCCCCCAGCTTCCCCAATACAAGGGAAACATGGCGACATGCTTGATCACTTCGATGCAGGCATCCTTACTAGTGTCACTCAATGCGCCTTTTAATCCAGTGCGCTTTATATATTAAAATAGATCAGAAAATAGACGTTTATTGATAGTGTGCCTTAAAATATAGTGCGTCTTATATTCCAAAAAAATACAGTATTTATATTTATGTCTATTTATCTATTTTATTATTTATTTTATCTTATTTTTTATTTTATTTTATTTTATCTTAGATAATATTGTTCTTTGGGTGAAATTGGATCCTGAGATCACAATTTTGTTCCACCTCATGTACCACATGACGTTAATGACTATAAAACATCCATGAATCCTTAAAAAAACATTAAGCAAAAAAAATGCTCCATAATCATGAGCTGTAGATTTATATTCATATCTTCATTAACATGTATAGTTAACCGACATGCGATAACGTGACATTTCTCTTCATGTGCTGCAGAAATGCCACGGGTCAGCATTTGCATCATGCTGTTCTCCTTCCACATTCAGTAAATTCCATAATAATTCCAGAGTAAGGACTTCCAGCGTTAAACAAAGGCTGCCTTCAGGCTTGAGAGTAGCTGTGGTGGGTTCCTTAAACTAATTTTAAACTAATAATCTCAGTTAAATGTAGACTTTGTTTCTGTGACAGGCATACACACAGTAGCATATACTGAGGCTGCAAAATACAGTACATACAGTACATTTTATAATCTTCTTATGTTTTCTGTTATATTTATATTTATATTTATGCAAGGGTTGACTGGCCAGCCTCAGTGTTGAAGGCTATAAGAGCAAGTTACCATTTGCTGTATGAATGTGTTTCACTTAAGTGTAAAAACACATTGTGATACTCAACATTACACTCACAAAACTCTGCAGGAATATTAATTGTTTCCATAAATATAACATGATACTAGCAGCAAATATTAGATTTAAACTGCATTTATTGTGCCACAGCTCAAATTGTGTACACATTGTCTGGGGTGGGATGGCACAAAAATGGCTTTCATGTCAGAATAAAAAGGATGATAGTATTTTATGCACTTTTTAAAGGATATTATGTTTCTATAGTATCTATAGTATAACTATAGAAAAATATTCTTCCCCACAGATTTTTTGTCTTTTTTTCCCGATTATTCCAATAATAACTTTAATATCAGACAAAGATGTAAATGTAAAAAGTACTTTTTAAATTATATTATAATTTTATTTATTTAAGGAAAAAAAAAATCCCAAACAATCTAGCCCTATGTGAAAAAGTAAATAGTAAATTAACTGAATATACAGCTCTGGAAAAAAATAAGAGACCACTTCAGTTTCTGAATCAGTTTCTCTGATTTTGCTATTTATAGGTTTATGTTTGAGTAAAATAAACTTTGTTGTTCTATTTTATAAACTACGAACAACCTTTCTCTCAAATTCCAAATAAAAAAATATTGTCATTTAGAGTGTTCAGAAATCAATATTTGGTGGAATAACCCTGATTTTTAATCACAGTTTTCATGCATCTTGGCATCATGTTCTCCTCCACCAGTCTTACACACTGCTTTTGGATAACTTTATGCTGCTTTACTCCTGGTGCAAAAATTCAAGCAGTTGAGTTGGTTTGATGGCTTGTGATCATCCATCTTCCTCTTGATTAAATTCCATTTTAAGCGTTTTTTTTTTTTTTCCAGAGCTGTATATAGAAAATATGCTGTCCATTCTTTAACTATGAGAGATTATTGATTTCCCAATATATATAGTTCCCATATACTATAAGGTGTATAATTATGGTAAAGCCATAATATAAACACGCTACCCAGCAGCCTGTTCTAATTCTGTCTCCTCTTGAACAGTAAGGGACGTGTCCCTCCACCTCCCCCAGCCTTCATTTGTTGACCTGCATTAAGCATTCATTCTCTATTAGTTCAATCGTGTTGGCGATAGCTGAGCTCGCTGGAGGGGACACTCAGCCCCCGCGTGTCCGGCCCTGCCCTGTGAGAGGAGACCAACACACAGATAATCTGCTGCTGGGTGGACTGCACATCCTTCTTCCTATTGCTAATAATATAAAATCTCACTGTGTTTAAAATGGTCACTAATCACCATTTAACCACAGAGGAAAATCAAGGTCACTATACAAAAGAAAAAAAACTATTATAGGAAAAGTAATGAAATTTTAGGAGCATGTTATTGGATGGTTATAAGGGGCTGGAATAATCCTCTAAATAGCTACTAGATACCTCCTCATTAGAAAAGTGATGGCACTCCAATACTGTTATACTAAACAGAAATGTCCTACATTGTCCTATAATAGAGGGGAACACTATTATAGGGGATACAAGCAATTCCCTAATCGCTGTTTTCTAAACTGGAAAATCAGTAGCACTATAGAACTATATACAGTTTTTAGTGACTGAAATGTCTTACCATTCCCTTTACAGGAAAATGAAGGATACTAAATAGATTTGTATTATAGCAAACAGAAATATGAAAATGTGTTGCGTTTAAGGTTTCTATCTTAGTGCCGGAAAACACAGGTGCGCCACTGACCAATTACAACCCAGACAACTGTCAATCATCACCCATCCATACTTATCTTAGCTATGCACTAAGGCGCTTGTTAAGCTTAAAATTAAAACGTTAAGGCAGCAGATGAACTTTTTTTAGGTGAAGCTGCTAATTTATTTACAGTATAGGTAGTATAAATCATCCCCTGAACACAGTTACCTTCAAAGAAACATTTAGAGCACTACACTGAATAATACACACAACTTAAAAACAGTAGAGGGCTAAAGAAGTGCACTACACACTAAATGAGGCTTAGTTTTGGATATAGCCTTGTTCTTTTTATTTAGCTTTATTCCAAGTCTGCTAATCTTCTCATTCCATTTCTTGTCAGTGTGTGTGTGTATAACCTGTTTAACACACGCCTGTGTAAGTAGGGGAGGGGGTGATTAGTGTACGCTGATGGGAAGATAAGCTCCACAAAACAG
Source organism: Astyanax mexicanus (assembly GCF_023375975.1). Taxonomy (NCBI): domain Eukaryota; kingdom Metazoa; phylum Chordata; class Actinopteri; order Characiformes; family Acestrorhamphidae; genus Astyanax; species Astyanax mexicanus. The sequence goes on from NC_064417.1 coordinate 5,174,702, forward strand.
GAACATGCTCTTATCTGATATTTTTCTCAAAGAAGCCGCAGGGCCTGGGGGAGTGCGCGGGGGTTCCCATAAAGCACTGGGGGTTCCTCGAGCTCTAACCGACTGACTGATTCACAGGCTTTATCTCTGCGGCATCAGGCTTTAGGATGTGTTTAAATGGTTCACTATAAAGAGGAAGTTTACGGTCTTTATAAATACACACAACAGAACAGTACAGGGAAATGTGTTACGAAGCATTAGCTTATACGTTTAAAGTGCCAACACACTGTATAAAAAATATGGGGAATGTATAGCATGACTAGCTCTGAAAGTAGGGTCAGGCTTATGGATTAAATCACATGTACTATCAAGGCTAATACAGCTCTGGGAAAAAAGAGACTACTTAAAAATGATGAGTTTCTTTAATTCTACCAAATTGAAAACCTCTGGAATATAATCAAGAGGAAGATGGATGATCACAAGCCATCAAACCAAACTGAACTGCCTGAATTTTTGCACCAGGAGTAAAGTAGCATAAAGTTATCCAAAAGCAGTGTGTAAGACTGGTGGAGGAGAACATGCCAAACTGCATGAAAACTCACCAAATATTGATTTCTGAACTCTTAAAACTTTATGAATATGAACTTGTTTTCTTTGCATTATTATTTCGAGGTCTGAAAGCTCAAAGTAACTTTTTTGTTATTTCAGCCATTTCTCATTTTCTGCAAATAAATGCTCTAAATGACAATATTTTTATTTGGAATTTGGGAGAAATGTTGTCTGTAGATTATAAAATAAAACAACAATGTTCATTTTACTCAAATATATACCAATAAATAGCAAAATCAGAGAAACTGATCCAGAAACTGAAGTGTTCTCTTAATTTTCCAGAGCTATATATAAGGGGGGACCTATCCTCCTCTGGTCAAACTACATAAAAATGATTATACATCCACATAGGTCTAATATGTTAGATTAATGAATAGCCACACCAGCAGTGGAAGCAGTAGAAATTGAGCAACTAGTCCGAGACCGTGAGGCAGCTGATCTGTAGTGGGTAATGGGGAAGCCTGACTTCTAGAGACTATTATCAGTCATGCTACTAATGTCAAAAATGCCGTATTTAGCATCCTTAATTAGCCTGATAGACACTCACCTGCAATAATGTCGTCCATTTGCTCCAAGGCTGCCTCCAACATGTGACTGGCGTCCGTGGCCATGATGCTGAACGACTACAGGACTACTGCATGAGGCGTGAGGTTTGATGCCAACCTGAAAAACACACAAGGCATTATATTTAATATTTCAGCTGAATATCAAAAGTGTCAATCAAATACAAAATGCGAAAACTATGCTTTTTTATACATTATATGAGTTTCTGTTGTACAGCAACTGTTTTAACCCCTTAACAGGTCTTGGCCCGTATATAGGCTACATGTGAAAACTAATTTTCTCTGCAGTAAAAAAAGTTATGTATATTCTGAAAACTTTAAGGGCTTCACAGACTCCTACAGGAAGTCCTGTTGCTGACTGTCTGCCTGTCCTGGACTCTAGCTCTTGCTCTAAGGACTACATTTTCGAGTATACACCTGTGCTCTACCGTCCAGATCACATGACGGTTTTCATTGCCATTTCCTGTTTCCCCTTGTATACATACCCCTCTGTTTCTGTTCCCCGTTGCCAAGTATTGAACCTATTTTTATGTTTTTTCTACCCAGCTTTTCTTTTGTACTTTGTATTCTTTTGTTGCCGACCTGTTTTTCCCTTTTGACCTCTCTTTAGCCTAGCCCCTTGTTTGTTAGCTTCTTTTGGTGTAGTCCCTGTTTTGTTTTTTGACTCTTCTTTTGCCTAATAAACTTTACATTAGGTACCTGACAATGTCTACGTCTCGTCTGGCCCGCATAATGCCAGTCTCTACTCCACATAATTATTTCAGATCAGTAACAGGAATCAACCCCTAATTCTTAAATTTGACAAAAAGTAGTCAAATGTAAGAAAATAAAAGGTTTGAAGGACATCAAATTTAAGTTTGCTCAGGAAAGCACCATTTTATTGTTTTTATTTATATATTTATACAGTTGCAAATTTTCTTCAAATTTTCTAAATATTTTTTTATTACAGTTAGGATTTTCAGTAACGTTTCTTATCAAACATGAAACCTTTTTATGTACTCGTTGAACAGAAATCCTCAAAATATAGGCATGCAATATCAGGATGGAAAAAAAATATATATGTTTGCTGGTTAAGGGGTTAACTGGCCTTTATGGTGACTTCCCATCGCATTACTCCGCAGGACAGTCCGAATTTACACTGAAATGAATGAAAGTCCTGTCCTTCCCACAGGCCTGCATTTCAAGGTCGTGCTCAGACTAACGAAAGAGTGAAAGAGTGAAGCTCTTCATATGAAGAGTGCAGTGAACGCTCTGTATCTGCATGACGCTGCTCTGAGCAAACACACTCCTGAAGGCTGGCATGCACTGCTGTTATCCCAGCTTTAACTCTTTACCTTCTGGGCTCACAAACGCCATCTCTCGCCATCTTTCTATCTGTCATCTTTCACTCCATCCCTGTCTCTCTCTCTGTCTCGCACTCTCTCTCTCTCTCTCTCTCTCTCTCTCTCTCTCTCTCTGTCTAACAGCAGTATAGGAACCTGAGATTAATTAGGCCTGCCAGGGTAGAGTTTCAAGTCTTTGTCATTCTGCCTAATGGCCCACAATGCCCTCACACACACACACACACACACACACACACATTTGGAAACTCTGTACATTCCATTCAGTCGTTTGCCTTGTTTGAAGAAAGCAAAGGAATAAAGAAACCAATTACCTGTGTTAACTATACTCAATATATGCCCAATATATGGTGTGCCATTAATGTTGAAAATGGTAGATTTGCTCAGAAAAAAATATTTAATATGTATTTAGATGTGCTCATAAAGAAAGAAAAAAAAAAAAAAACAGAAATATTGTGATATAATTTTAGGGCCATATCACCCATTAGTAATCTAGATATTCTGTCCAAAATGAAATAAAACACTATAAAATATTTTTATAATTTTGAGAACATGCTGCAACAGAATAAATATATAAAAAAAAAAAAAAAAAAAAAAAAAAAATATATATATATATATATATATATATATATATATATATATATATATATATATATAAATATAAATACATAAATAAAATATTTCCTGGAAGTATAACAAATTCAGAACAAAAATGTCTATTTTGTGAACAACAGTAACTTACTTATTGATTTAAATTGAATAATGCAACTTAAAACTATCATTATATAACAAAGAAATTGACCTCACTAGAAAATATATAATGCAAATATATAACAGTATATAACTGTATTAAAAAACTGTTCAAGCTTCACAGTAAATAGAAATAAAAATACCAAAAAGACTGATTTCATGACTGAATACTACAATTATATACTATTATTATATTATACTACATTACTCTTGCATGACATATTATGACCTGTATGCCAAATTCAGATTTACACCATAATTCATCTTCATGCAGTGGAGCTGAAGATACAGTAATAACGACACTAAGAGTAAAAGAGCAAGAGAGAGAGAGAGAGAGAGAGAGATAACAGCACTACTGCTGAATTTAGCTCTACTTGGAGAAGGACCAGTCCCCCATTCATATCTGCTAAAGCTTCTCCTCTCCTCATAAAGGATACAGTAACAGTACAGTCACTCACTGAAACACAGAATAAAAGCTTTCAGATAAACGGCAGCAAGAGACGAGTACAGCTCGGCACAGTTCATTAGCAGACCCTAATGCCTTAGTTAATACCACAACAACACAGGATTATTCAGCTCAACCCCCAGCCCTGTCAACACACCCTTGACATTCAAGAAGAAGAGGGGGAGGCATAAGCTTTGTGTCACAGTGTGTTAGGTCTGACTACCAGGTTAAATCTGTGTAGAAAAAGAGCCAGTGGAGGATTTTCACTGAATCAATCTACATACAGTGTGTACATACAAATACAGGGGTTATACAGTGAAACTGAAACACCTGGTTTTAGACCACAATAATTTATTGTGGTGACGGACAGTTCTGGTGGAAACAGGAGAGTTGAGGTGCACATTGAATTCTGTCGTGATTTGAGCAGCCGTGGTTTTATGGTTTTTGGATACAATCCGGGTTAGCACCCGAACATCCTTTTCAGACAGCTTCCTCTTACAGCGTCCACAGTTAATCCTGTTGGATGTGGTTGGTCCTTCTTGGTGGTATGCTGACATTACCCTGGATACCGTGGCTCTTGATACATCACAAAGACTTGCTGTCTTGGTCACAGATGCTCCAGCAAGACGTGCACCAACAATTTGTCCTCTTTTGAACTGTGGTATGTCATCCATAATGTTGTGTGTATTGCAATATTTTGAGCAAAACTGTGCTCTTACCCTGCTAATTGAACCTTCACACTCTGCTCTTACTGGTGCAATGTGCAATTAATGAAGATTGGCCACCAGGCTGCTCCAATTAAGCCATGAAACCTAAAATCCTGCACTAAAATGACAGGTTTTTCAGTTTCATTGTCCAACCCCTGTATATGTACAGTATTAGTGAAAAGTTTGGACACACAATCTCATGCAATCTCCTGATCTACTGTAAACCTGATGAACTGAGATGGTGATTTGAGGTGATTTAAATGGGATGAGCTGGAGCTTCACAGCGTGAAGGAAAACCAGCAACTATTGTTCAGCACCTCCAGGAACTCTTTCCTTCAAGACGCTGAGAAAACTATTCCAGGTGACTCTCCCTCATGAAGACTCTGAGATTAAAATACCAAGAGTGTGCAGATCTGTCCTCAAAGAGAAATGTGTGATTTAGAAGAATCAAAACCTAAATCTATAAAACATATTCTGGTTTAGGAACACATGCAGAGTAATTCCTGTATAGCTTTAATGTCTTCAATATTACATTTATAATCATTAAAAAACGAAAACACATTGAAATCCAGGTCCCACTTTATAATGTGTCCATTATTACTTTGTAGTTACATGTTAACAATGCATGTAACTACAGTGTAACTACTGATAAAATATGCATTGTTACAGATTAACTACAGAGGTACAGGTAATGTGATTACACATGAATTAAGGTTAATTTTAACTTGTGTAAATACACATGTATACCAGGGTGAGTGTACTTACACATGTAATAGGGCAAGTGTAATTACACATGTGTAACATAGACGTGTGTCTATTTAAACTAATATACAATATACAGTTTAATACACAAACACTGTCATTTTAAGAGATCCATCAGCATATTGCCAACAACAAAGGGCAGGATTTGCAGAACTAAATTCAATGTGATCTTTATTTTATAAGTAATACTTATTCAAATGTTATCGTACATTATCTCCTTATGAACAAACCCTTGAATATCCATCTTAACATGTGATTGTCCTGTATTCTCTACAAAATTAAAACTTTTCAAAAAATTCATCGTACAAAGGTCAATAGAAATGCTCCAAAATGACTTGAAAAGCTGTTGCAACTATGTATGAATAAATTCCTTTTAAAAGGAATTTTAAAAAATCCCCATTCGATGGAAGTTCAGATTCATTAGCTGCTTTATCAGTAACTTGTTACTTTCTGGTTTGTCACACCGTGGGAAAAGATACGCCCTGCGTTCAGTTCCCACTCAAACCCGACCTGACGAGTTCTGCCACCTCCTACTTCACCATTATCCATTTAACGACTGCTGAGAAACTGAAACACATCAGTCCTGATCCACACCTTCAGCACGCTCAGCAAAATAAGCAGCCCTCAGAATGACTGACCCCACACCACACCACACCACACCACACTGTACCGCACCTCACCACACTGTACCGCACCTCAGGCGACTGCTGTCAACAAAGAGGCTCAGGCCACCAAAGACGTCCGCCTCACTCCACTGCCCCTTCCCACAAATAGCTCCCTCTTATCTGAGCGCGATATCCACACTGCGGACGTTTCTGAAGCCCGTCTGCCCACAATAACATCTGCAGCGACAGTTAAACAGGCCTCAATCATCTTCATTTCACAGCTTTCCGCTCTGGGGAGAAAAAGCTCCAACCATCACTTTCTGCAAAACCTTTATTGGGTCAGATTATATTTCACTCCTGTGGAAGAAGAGCCTGCATTCAAATGCTGCACCTGCGTTCAGTATTTTCCAGATTAGCTGGAGAGACGGGGCTTAAAGCTCTCCGCCGCACTGAAAGCACAATTCCAGCAGAAACTGAACACAGCTCAGCACCTGGCAGCTTTCTGTACAGCACACAAACCAGAGGAACAACAATAACAGCTATTTAAAAAAGCCAACCGCAGATTTTTACTTTAAATTCTGGGTTAAAGAACAGTTTTTCACTGACTCCAGACGCAATCCCTCAGCCAAGACAATTTTTGATTTGTGCTTTTTTATTTCAGAATGTTAGATGATAAGCTTACAGAAAAATATGGGATCAATCTCATATACCCAAACATTTCTTACAACTTACTCAAAATGCGCTGATAACTTATTTTTTTTTTGCACAAACTGATTCGTTTAGAAAATGTTTTTCTTTAGAAAATATAAAATACCAGACCTTGAGTTCTGCAAAAGTTGGCATGCAGTTGTGAGCACTTCAATCCTGCCTTTGCAGCTTTTCCACACGTGTTCCTATCAGGGAAAGGTATTCCAGCTGGCATTTTTCAGCAGGACAATGCTTGCCCACACACAGCAATTGTTTCCCAAGAATGTTACCGCCACATTGCAATACTTCCACACGATGGGAAGATCTGTCACTGTGACTGATGCAATGATTTTTGGTTTGAGAACCATTTAAGTTTTAATGTCTGTACTATATATAGCTTTTGGATTGCTAAAAAGATTATAAGGATTATAAGGTGCAAAGTTAAGTAAAGCTAAGCTAAGTAAACAAAACTGTAATTCTTTAAAAATGTGAAAGAGCTAGCACAGTAAATGGATATTCTTAATGCTGTTCCAGCAGCACTAGCCAGGGTTAGCAGCAGGTGAAAGAGCTAGCGCTTAGCTCGATTAGTGGCTAATGTTAATACAGCTTCAGCCTTGGTGCTGGAGAAACTTCGCTGAAACTCCTGTATAACGCTGCATTTCAGCGGAGTGGTTTTACTGCTCCTCAATACAGTAACTGACTGGTAGAATTCATACATAAGGCGCACCTCATTATAAGACACACTAATGATTTTTGGAAAAATTTAAGAGGAATTTTTGTGTGCCTTATAGTGATAAAAATACAGTATTCTAAACAAAATAAGAACATTTTAGATATCAATTATGTGATGAATGTGTAATGAATCATATTTGCTTACCCTCAGGAGGAAGTGAGGCAGAAGGTGAGATAGACCATACAAAACAGGCCAATTCCTTTAGGAGATAAACAAAACCAACCAAGCACTAAGTCTCTGCTCTTTTGTGACTTAAAAGGCTAAATCAAACTTCAGCCTAGAAACAAACAATCAATACTTAACCCTGGCCATCTCTGACCTTTAAAATGACAGTTCTGGGAAAATTCAAATGTACAGGTTCATCCGTTCCTCAAATGTATTCCATCAGACTCAGGCCCATTGCAACAAGGCAAGCAAACCAATCAATCGCCTAGCTAGAGGCCCTAAGCTTGCCTGGGGGCCCCCAGACAACGACTGGTATTGAATTAAATGCAACAACAAAGTGTGCGAGCACCCCTTTAAATTCTGTGATGGACAATGCAGGAAAGTACATCCACACTGTTATCAGAATCCCCCTCAAGGGGGCGCCTCTCACTAGTAGCTGACAGTAGCCGGCCAGCCAGCCAGGTTAGTAACTCCTGCAGCTGGCAAAATGTGAAACTTTTGAGTTATCCAACAGGAAGTCAGACAAATTAGGCCTACATTAGGCCTACATGTCTTCTACAAATGGTGTAATTTAGCAGCAGGTAGGCTAGCAGAAAAAAATTGGGTAATGTTTATATTAGTGCAAGCCTTTTTGGGCAATTTTGCTTGGGGCTCCCAAAACTGCTTCTATAGTTTTAGAACAACAGAAGCATATAGACAATCAATTGACCTGTTGCAAAAATGGGCAAAATGCCTACTGTAGATCAGGGGTCGGCAATAGGCCGCCTGCGGGGAGATTCTGATGTGGCCCGCAAGCATGAAACATCTGGCCCGTGAGGTTGATGATGAAATATATTGAACAATAATAAAAAATATATATAAAATGCTTCTCTGGAGAGCTTTTCTTTACAATCCTCACCTGTCTCTTTTTGTCGCGCTCGGCTTGACTTTAGGGTCCGCCAGTTCTCGTTTTTCCACTCATTCTCGGGCTCCCTATCTCCTTATAACGGTGGTTTTACCTGGCCGCGTCCCAATTTACTAGCCGGGGCAGCGATAGTGTATTGGACCTCGACCCTGACGACACGGGTTCGATCCTTTGGAGGAGCGGTGTGCTTATTTATATATTAAATTTATATTTTATTATAAATTTGAGTTTACCCGAGATGAACTGTTCTGCAATTCGGTTCAACAACCCTTTGGGCTGGAGAGCTGCTAGTTTGTTGCACCCTGTCCTACTTCACTTCATGTTCGCGAGAGATTATTATACTGTTTGTGCTGTCAAATTTGACTTATTATTAAAGTTACTGCTGTATTACTTCACATGGTGGCGCTATAATCAAATAGGGTAAACCTGTAAAAAATTGATAATTCCTGGTGTTTGCTTATTTAAGAGACCCAATTGATGTGAATTATCACAGAGGATTGTCTTGCAATATAATTGAACACTGATTAAACAACTGTCTGTTCAATAAATAAATTAATTAATTTAATTGAAATATGGGTTAATGTTATGTTTTTTTTTTTTTCCTAATATTCTGTACTTGTACTGAACCATATATAGTAAGCGCATCACTGAGCTGCAGCTCCATGAATATACTGTAGTTTCTGCACATCGCCATCATCAACATCTTTATCAACATCCTCCTCCTCCTCGTGCGTTCCAGAGGAGCTTATAAGGTCAAACGTTCACTAAAACTCCTAGATGATAAAAGTTTAAGTTTTTAGGTAGAGCATTTCCCCTCCATTTCCAGGGATTCCCTTCATAATGCATTCACACAATGGGGTCACGATTTCCACCACATACAGCCAGCAGAGTGGAAAATACCCGAAGTTCTCTTATAGTGTCACATTATTGCTTCCACTGCGCTCCATTCAGCAGTAAATCCAGATTATTTTTATAACGGCGTATCTTTCCGCAAAGATACGCCATGAAAAGCAAACTCCCCCTCTTCTGCCTTCAGCAGCAACAAAGAGTTTAAGATGGTCAGGGCTTTTTGGATTATTTTTCCAGGAGCTGTTAGCTCAGTAAATTAAAATAGACCTCAAGGTCACCCAGAGTGCTGTGTATATTATTTTATTCAAATTCAAAAGTGCTCAAACTGCAATAATGAATAACAACAAATGGTACTCTACAGTGCAGCCCTGACACATTTTAGTGCTCCTCACGTGAACAAGCTCTCAATAAGAGAGCAGACGAGTGCGCTCTAGAAGACCCCTGACCACAGAGATCTGCTACAGTACACCACAGCCTCTCTGAAACCAGTATTCATTTCACTTCTTCATGCATCAACCTACATACTACTGAAAAAAAGAAAAAAGAAAAAGCACAGTGCACTTCTATTACCAACACGCCAACAATCTGACAGGCAGCCTCATTCTGTGGAAGTGCGCACTGACAACGCGCTGACTGACTGAAGGTCGAGTTACAGGACTCTGTGGTGTTTATTTCTTGCGTAGGGTTGAACAAGTCTGAGCAATTGTTGGGAAGTTAACAGGAAAAGCCTGTCTATCAGGGAGACTGCAGCACGAGCTAAAAGTGCATTTCATTTTTAACCCTTGTGTGGTGTTCATATTTATGTTACTCGTTTACTTTGTTACTTGTATTTAATTCAGCAAAATTAAGCAATTTTACATTAAAATGCTTTACACATGCTTGCTTTACCTAAATTGCAAGCAATATAAACAGCTTACATGGTTAATATTTGCCCTTTACCTTTCTTATGTTACATTTCTTTAAAAAAGTGCTACTCTTTTTTTTTTTAGTTTTTTAATAAAATGTAAAAGAAAATGAATTAAACTCAAGATATGAGTAGAAAATTTGTTTAGTTTCAAATTTACAAATGAAGCAATGTTTATTAGCCCTTGGCCAAACATACTGTATGTAATATAAATGTGTAGGGGGTTGGGGGGGGGGGGGGGGTGTACAGTGTGTGTTTATCGAAAATGTGTATAAATATATGTTTCTCACAAAAAAATGAGCCAATGCCAATGAGTTTGAGTTATAAAAAATATTTTTTTAGTATCATTTGATGAAAAATGAAAACGGGTCCCACAGACCCGAACACCACACAAGGGTTAAAGCCCCAGCTGACGACAGAACTCTGAAGCATGATGTGCATGATCTATATCTAGCTAACTCCTTGTTTAGCTGAGGCTTTATTAATGGTTTTATAACCAAGGCTCAGTATCTAACCAACGTAATCACTACATCAACTTAGCTAGCTCTTAACAACTAGCATGGTTCTGCCTGGGCTTCAAGTTATGGGGCTTCTAGTCCCAGTTTCCCAAAAGTATCTTAGGAGTGGTAGACTGGAAGTCTGGAGGTGTGTTCAGGTACATTTCTAGTGTATTGCTATCTTGGCAGTGGAAAACACAGGTGCGCCACTGACTGCATTGAAACTAGACAACAGCCAATCATATTCCATTCCAGATTCCATTCCTAAACAGCCAGCGTACGTACACCCCCGCTCGTTAAACACACACACTTTAAGAAAAAACTTCTAAAGAATTTAAACAATAGACCTTAAAAAGCGATACGCTAACAACTTTAACGCTGCTTCCTTTACTGAACTTAGTATTTTAAATTGTTCCATAAGCACTAAATTACTTAAAATGTAAGAATTCAAAGTATAGAAATATTTCTTAAAAGTTCATTTGCACAAGTAAGACATTATATTTAAATCAGCCACAGTTCCCTTTTGCATTAAAATGATACTTCATGCTATATAGTATTAATACATTTTTAAACAGTACTTTTCTCCGAGCTGTGGATCGACTGCACAATTCCATTAATTTCTGTGAATAGTTGTTTTTCTATTTTACTTGGATTAAAAACACTCATACAGTTAAGAACAGCAGCAGGAGCTCCTCAGATAAAGTGCTGTACTCATTTCTCTCCAGGCAGGATGGAGCTTCTGACTCCACAGAGCTGAACTACCATTACTCCAGTGCATTATCTTGTTATGCTAACTGGCTAGCATTAGCTAGTGAGCTCTGCCAGTGTGCTTCTTTAGGGGTGCTGTTCTTGCTTGCTTCTAAGCTACCTGCATCCTTAATTTTCTTCAGCATTGCAGAGTTAAAATATATAATACAGTCATACAGCACTTTGTAAATGCTTTGTAAAACATACAGTAGATCTAATACACTGTACCTCTCAAAGCATCACAGCATCCACTGAGTCATGAGAACACTGTGCCCATTAACCTCAGGGCGAAACTCAAACAGCTCGGTGTATAATCATTACTGCAGAGGGGATGAGTAATCATTAATGAGCTTTTTAACCACTAAACCCTCCAGTGACACTGCGTGGGAAACCCAATCTGCCCTGTCTGCTCCGTTCTTTAATCCCTGCTGGAGGCTCTTCACTGTGCAGCTGATGTGTAGTCTGTCATGTTCATAGTCAGCATCACTCAGGTGAATGATGATCCTTACATGACCTTGTTCTGCTTATACAGTATCAGACGTGATGCTGCAGTGGTTATAATTTTACCAGGCTAAACCATAGTATGAAAATTTTTATCATAAGTACATTTCAACTTAGGGGTGAGCGATATGGCTCTAAAATAATAATATCACAATATTTCATGGTATTTTCGCGATAACGATCTTCTGTGGCGACATGATAAAACACTGAATAAAATTGAAAAAAATTGAAAAAATCAAAAATACACTACTGCAAAAAAAGCAAAATTACATTTTATTACTGCATACGATATTGCATACGATTATGGCCCACCCCTAACTGAGATATTAAAAAATACAAGAATTTTATCAGTCTTGTATCAGAAGTCAATGATCCAGAATGTCATGATACTAAAAATAATGCACTCCAAATATCTCCATATATTCAGGATAAAAGTAAAATAAATTAAAGTACTGGACAGATATAATCTGTCTCTAGTAGATATATAATGGGAAATGAGAACAGTGTGATTTATTTTTTTCTTTTTTGCTAAACACAGCAAAAAATGAGTACCCTGATATAATAATTACAGGTGGGTGATATGGCATTTCAGGTTCAGGGTATATATATTTATATATATATATATATATATATATATATATATATATATATATATATATATATATATATATATATGGCAATGGCAATATTATCCATAAGAAGCATTTCATGTATCAAATACTCATGCACACTATGCACTCAGGCACACTATCCGCTGCCTGAGAAATCCAAAAGGATCATGAAGGACCAGTCCCATCCAAGCCATTCCCTGTTCTCATAGCTGCCGAGTGGAAGGAGGCTCAGAAGCTCGAAGACCAGAACCAGCCAGTTCCGAGACAGCTTCTTCCCCCAGGCGACCAGGCTGTGGAACAGCCAGTAGAACAGTGTTCTGCCCAACTCTCCCCACTGACTGACACCCATACAAACTCTGCACCCTGCACTTTACTTTACTTTACACTGCACCTATCAGACTTTCCCATATTTATACAGCATTCTGCCCCCTGCACTTCCCACTTCCCACTCAACTCATTCCTTACCTGCACTTACTCATAGTTATTCTGTCACCTACTGGACTATTTCCTCACTTCCACACACACACTCTATATATCTGCATATCTACATCTGTGCAATATTTGTGTTTTTGTGCAATATTTGTCTATAGTGCAAGTTATCATGTTTATTGTTATTTTATATTATTTTACTTTATTACTTTTTCTTGTAAATATTATTCATTGCACATTGGTGGGAATCTGCACCCAAGTTTTTCACTCACATGTACACCTGTACTCTGTGATGTGACAATAAAAAAAAATCTTGAATCCTCACCGCATCTCAAAAACTATGAAATTAAAATTTGGAAGAAAAAAAAAAGTAAAAAAAAAAAAGTTTTTGATAATCTTAATATATATAGTATTGTATAAAAGTTTTATAGTATATATATGTATATATGATACTTCAGTATATATATTTTTCCTTACACCTCTACTAATGAAGCTTTGGGAAAGGCCTGAATGCAGGTCTGAAGAGGAACAGAGACAGAGAGAGTGCAGCGTCAGCAGGAGGTGTCAGGACAATAAAGGCAGCGCGTCAACACTGCTTAATACAGAAAACATCAAACGACAGACACCTTCCAAACAGCTTAAACCGAGCCACTCAGCACCCACCCCTAAACCATCCGCCATGTGTGTGTGTGTGTGTGTGTGTGCTCATAATATAGCTGACAGAATGGAAAATTACCCAGAAATCACCTCCTTCTGCTCTTCAGGACTTCAGTAGTGTAACATTATTACACCCAGTACATGAATCTGATTAAAGTAAAATAAAATTTTTTTGGGGGGTCAAGCCTAAAGAATTTTTTGGGCAGAACCTATAGTACACAATTTATAGAAGTTGGTGAGATTTAATAATTGAAGTTTTTATACAAATAAATTATCTGAACTAAAGATTTTTTTTTTTTTTAACAGTAGGGGTGTGCCATATCGTATCGTACCCAATAATATTGCCAACATTTTTGAATATTGTGAACGATATAATACCCTAAAAATATCGGGCCATATCACCAGGGGCGCAACTACATACTTCTTGGGGTGCATGCAAACGTAGTATCTGCGCCCCCCTTAAAATCATCCTTGGAGGGGGTGGGGTTAGAGAGATAAGTTTTAAAATCATCAAGGGGGGGGGGGGGTGGGGGGAGCTGGAGTATACGTTATAAAATCGTCAGCGTCCTGTCATTACTTTCCCACCACGCTCCGCAAACCAGAAGGATGATTGGCTGTTTCTCCGGAGAGGAAATTTACTTAGGGCTTTGAATTGGCGCCCCCTCTGGTGCAGCGCCCCTATGCGTCGCATAGGCTGCATACCCCCTTTTTGCACCACTGCATATCACCCACCCCTAATTATCACATCAGGGTACTACTTTTTTTTACTGTTTTTAGCAAAAGAAAAAATCACACTGTTCTCATTTCCCATTATATATCTACTAGAGACAGATTATATCTCTCCAGTACTTTATTTTATTTTAATCCTGGATATATGGAGATATTTGGAGTGCATTATTATTAGTCTCATGATGACAATCTGGATCATTGACTTCTGTTACAAATCTGATTAAATTGTAGGGGTGTGACATAAATCGTTTGCAATAATAAAATAAAATTTTCATTTTGTTGCAGTAGTGTATTCTTGAAAAAAAAAATCATTAATTTATATCGCCAAGAGTATCGTTATCGTGAAAATACCATGAAATATCGTGATATTATTTTAGGGCCATATCGCCCACCCCTATTTAACAGTGTATATTATACTGTATTATTAGCTTTGTCAGTCTATATTCTTTTTCCAGATAAGATATTTTATAATGCATCTAATTGTTTTCTAAAGAATTTGTTCACCAGTAGGAGGCTTATTGGATCACCTGCAGGAAAGAGCAAAGAAAGGTGATCTGTTTCGTACAGAGGGGTCAGATGCGACGCTGCCTTGCACACGCACAAGGCTGCATTGTTGCCCATCTGGCTGCGCGCCGCATGCGCTGCAGAGAGACAATGTGACTTCTATGTGGGGAATACAGTAGTGGCACAAGAAAAAGTCCCCCAATCCTGAAAAATCAACCCAAACCCACAACAAACTACGTCAGAAGTGCAAGACAGCACAAGCTGCTGAGCTGTTCCTCACGCTTTCCTCACCTTTAAGCTAAGTCAACCCTATAAAACCCAGTTCAAATGACAGTAGGATAGGGTTTCAGCTCCACACTGGCAGCTCAGGCCTCGTGACTTCGCTACTGAGCGCTGCTCCATGTGTGCTGATCACTTGACTGCTGGCTGAGTGCAACGAAACAAAGCAACAATGAGCAGCACAACATTTCCATGAACATTCATTATCGGTCCAGACATGGCTCCTCAAATCCACTGCAGCATGAAGATCACCAAGATAGCATCATTTATCTATTGGAGTGTGTCATAAACCAAACGTTGAATCTTTTCTCACCACAAATGGTGCTTCAAATGGTGCTTTAAGACATTCCATAGAGAACCCACCTTTAGTTCTGTAAAGAATCATGTGTGAAATGTAGATGTGTGAGTGTGGAAAACAATATTAAATTTAGGTACCACTTTAAAATTAAGACTACCTTTATAAAGGGTTTATAAATGGTTTACAATTACTTTATTAATGGTTACTAATTAGGTTGTAAATGCCTTAAAAATCATTAATAATCAGTTATAACACATACGTAGAAAGGGCCTTTCACCTTTTAAGAGTTCAGAAATCAATATTTGGTGGAATAACCCTGGTTTTTAATTACAGATTTTAGATGCATCTTAGCATCATGTTCTCCTCCACCAGTCTTACACACTGCTTTTGGATAACTTTATGCTTTACACTCCTGGTGAATAATTTCAGGCAGTTCAGTTTGATGGTTTGATGGCTTGTGATCATCCATCTTCCTCTTATTATTATATTCCAGAGGTTTTCAATTTGGTCAAATCAAAGAAACTCATATTTATAAAATGGTAGAAAAAGAAAAGTTTACTGTGTATCCAAACAGAATAGTGGGAACTAGTGACAGCAGAGTACAATGCAATGTAAAATAAACCACTGTCTGACAAACTGATTGAGAACTGCAAAAGCAAATATGCCAATACAATATGATACGATATGATACAGCCCAAAAACACATTATCAGGATACCATATTCAACAAGTACACAAGTACACCAGAACACAAGTACACCAGATCCTAGCACAGGGTGCAGACTGAGGCTGGGGGCCCGGGGCAGGCCGACTGAGAGGTGACCCTGCACCTTCCTCAGCCGGGCCAATTTTCTGTGGCAGCTGGGGGGAAGACGGCACCCCGTGAGAGGAGCAGAGGAAATGTCAGTCTGAAGCAGGTGCACTGAAGTGTGTGTGTGTGTGTGTGTGTGTGGAAAAGCCCGGGGAAATGTCAGCAGCCCCTTTATTGCAGGAAAGCCCCGTTCCCCAACCAGCACCTCAGCATCATCTTCACATCAGATGTGTCTGCAATCAGAGCGTCTAAAACTCTTCTAAAAGTACTTTTACAATAGAAGTCCAATTGTTTCTAAAACACTTAATTCAAATTTTATATGTAGGGATGCATCAAAATATTGCAAAAGAAAAGCAATCAAAAAACTTAAATTTCCACATATTTATTAAACGTTTTTTTTTTTTTTTACTTTTACATTTTTAACCACCCAGCAAACAAACCAACAAAGCAAAATACAGGCCCTGTCTTGCACCCTGCCAAATGTGCGCTGCGATGCTCATTGCTACCTTGCACCCCACAAACAGTCTATTTTCACATAATGAAGCAACGGAGCCTAAACGCTTTTTACTTTTTTTACTTTTACTTTTTATCTGTCTGTCTGTCTAGCTTTCTATCGATCTAAAATATGAGCCCTATCTTGCACCCTGCCAAATGCATTCTGCGATGCTCATTGCTACCTTACACCCCATGAACAGTCTATTTTCACATAACGAAGCAACAGAGCTTACGAATATGTCTACGCTGATTGGTATGATGGTCTGGAAGTGAGCTGTGTTCAGATCAATTTCTGGTGTATTGCTATCTTGGCAATGAAAAAAAACACAGGTGCACCACTGACTGATTAAAACCCTGACAGCAGACAACAGTCAGACGTTCGGTGCTATGTTGGCAACGCAGGTGCATCATGTACTTAACACATGAATATGCAGCAGCTCACAAACCCAACTTTTTAATTATAAATATAAATAATACTACATAAAATAACATTGCTGTTTTTATAAATGAGCTGCTTACACACCTTTACAGTAGGAATGCGCAAATCAGTTTTCTATGCTGAAAAGTGCAGAAGCGCTGAACTGTTAAAATAGCAATCCACCAAAGTCAGAGCGCACCTGGCTCTTAAAGGAAATGTCAAGTGGCACATCCATGATTAATTAGGATAATTAGTACATTCCTTTTGTTGCACTTTGAGCCGTACAAGGCATACTTTTCCCATCGTTATGATAGCAAAGACATACTGACTGACACGCCCTAAATCAAGCTGCATGGTGCACGGTTGATGGCTCACCAATAGATCGCTAAAACAGGGCCCTATAACTTTAACTAATCTCATTGTTCAGTTTAATATTCAGTCACTTATTAATACAGAAAGTTTAGCAATTTTATCAGTTTTAGAATGATCGATCAGAACATGTATAATATCAATATATTGATCAGCTCTAATTGACAATATGGCTAATATTTTTGGCTTTATTTCTACAGAATGGAAGGAAATAGAATTGTATTTCATGTATTTCTACACTGGCTGTTTTGTACTTGTCTAACGTAACAAGAGATGCTTTCGATTTTAGTTTAGTTGCCAGTGTACAAAACATGGTGTTACCATGACCATGACTTCTGTATACTGTTACACTCCTAGAATAAAGGCTGGAAAATATTGACACAATCAACATGCTTTATTGTGCATGACTCCCACTCCCTTGTTTTATGAAACTCTCACATCCAGTCTGTTTGATACCTGTTTTTAATGGATCTTGGCTGGATTTTCTCTACTAAAAGAAAGGATTGACTGAAGTTCAGTTCACTTATTTACTATATGTAAAATTAAAGTCTTGACACTGAGTTGAAGTTACTTAATTTTTTCTGTAATTAAATGTACTTAAAAAAAAGCAAATGCAGAAAGTTGCGAAACTTTTTTGAAGTAAATTTTATGCATCATTTTTTTTCAGTGCAGAAACCAGATCATGAAAAGACCCCTGCGATGTTCTGAGGGCTGGTCTGAGTCGTTCCTGTGTTTGGTCATGCAGGGAACTCATCGCTGAACTCCTTAAAAGAAGAACTCCTGAGAAGAAAACACGGGCGGGACAGAGAACCGGTCCATCAGGCCGTGCACACACACACACACACACACACACCTCGGCGGGGCAAACACATGATATAAGCCTGAGGGAGTTTTTAAGCATGTGTAAAAGCTGTGGTGAAGTTGTCCCCTGCCGCTGTGGTTCTCTGGAATCAGCCGGGCTCTGTAGTAACGTGCTGCACTCTCTCTTTCTCTAAATGAGAGAAACCTGGCTGGGGGTTTGTGTTTGATGAGCAGTGGCAGGCCGTGCTCGTGTCACCATGGTGCACCAAAAGCATTTTCAATTCTTACACTTCATTTGACTGTTGAGTGAAGGAATGATCTTCTCTTGAGAGATTAGCTTCCAAGCTTCCAAGATTTATTTTTATATTTATTTTATTATAAATGGTTTTGATGCTTTAAATATGTAGGAAATTGCAATGAAATTAATCATAATATAATGTAGGTACCACTTTAATAAGTTTAAATAAGGCTACTTTATAAAGGGTTGTAACTAGTATATAAGGTATAAAGAGTTTATTAATGGTTAATAATGTACTGATTGTATGTACTTAAAAAAACATTTCTAAGTAGTTATAAATGCACATAAAACTTATTAAAATCTACTTATTTTTTCTTTTTTCCATCAGTCAGCATTAACATATCGTTTAAAATATATAGAAAATCAGTTTGGTTATTTAATGTTATTTTATGTAAAAAAAAAAAAACATAAAATATGCATTATTATTACTGGATAGATTGTTAATTAATAAACATATTTGTTAATTAATAAACAGACGTTAAGTAAGATCTGAGGTTTAACAGTATAAATTAATGTAAAATCACAATTTGGCAAATGACAGGCCACTTTTGTCCATTTTATGTATGTGTTGTAACTGCTTATTAATGGTTCATGAAGTATTTATAGCCTAATTAATAACAATATTAAACTCTTTTATAAACTATGTATATACCCTTTATAAATGAGCTGAGCCTTATTTTAAAGTGGTACCATAATGTTTAACAAATGAAAAAAAATATATATATATGGAACGGAACGTTTAGACATTTAAATCTCATGATCAGCTGTTTCTACCGTTTTTAGAGATGGCAGAATGGCAGAAATAATCGTTGACTTATCGATTAATCAAAAAAATAATCATCAGATTAGTCAACCACCAAAATAATCATTAATTGCAGCCTGAGTTTAGTCCCCACATATGTATTTTATAGCATTTCTTGTAAAAAATAGCTTTTGTATAGATTAATAATAACCTCTTGAGACCCAGACTTTTGCTTGGCATGCCTTTTTAATTTCTGCAAACTACTTGGGATTAATTGGACCTAACAAGCATAAAAACTAAACTTTTTATAGTTTATTTAACTTTTTGGGGTTTTGGGACGCAATTAGTCCAAAAACAAAATGTTATCTTCTCACAGTAAGTAAATAAACGATGATATTTTTTTTTATCTTGCCCATATTTCTGCCTTTACTGGCTGTAGAAACCTCTGACTGGGATTCCCACCATCTTGTTTTCAATCAATTGAGAGTAATATTGTCATGTGACCACTAGATGGTATGAGCATGGTCTCCATATGAGGCCAAATGATTAATGTTCTAAAAAATTAAGTATTACAGTGCAGAGAATCAGAAATGTAATGTCCACATACGAGGACGCAGGGTCTCAAGAGGTAAAACTATTCAGTTAAAGATGATTGATTTCATCAATTTCTGAATCAGCACTCCTCCATAATGTACCATTTTACACCAAACCAGCCTGATTAACTTTCTTTACATCCTAGTGATTCCTCTTCCGGATCAGCAGAGAATTTTATGGTACCTCCAACAAAAGAAATAGTCTCAGGACATAGTACTGAAAAATACAGGACTAACTACAGGCTCTGGGTGCGAGACCACCGCAGTTTCACCCCTGTTTCTCTGCACGGCGAGAGGAGAACACAAAGCACAATCAAAAGCAGAATAAAACAGGCTTTATCTGTGTGCCCGGCGCATGATCCTCAGAGACAGCCTGGCTGCCCCACCGTCTTCACCAGGAGACAGCTCCACACCAGCCTGCTGCTTTGAACTCAGTGCCCGGTGAAGCAGGCTGGCACTGGCATGTGCATGCGATACTGTTTTTAGCCGTTAGCACCAGCACAACATGTTCTCCATGTTTCCAAACATCACTGCCACTGTAACTCACCAGAAGATACTGGGGTGAATAATCTTCCATCCTTCATTTAGGAACAAATCATGTAAAAAAAGACCTGCAGGATTGTGTTACTGCACCATGATGACATTAGGGGTGTTTTAAAACTAGTCTGGACCAGAATCTAAACAATGTTCATCAAAGTTCTGAGTTTTCCCGATGGTTCTGCATATTTAACCAACAGATGATGCAATTTAGCCTCATCATGATCCTGGGGGGGGGGGAGGGGGAGGGGGGGATACATAGTCAAGGCAAGGGGCATCTGTTGTCAAGGTGGTCACCCTAACTATAAAGCACTGCGGGAAACCCTGCCCTTGGATTCCTTTTATCTCTCCTAATGAATCGAGGGTTAATCTACAGTTACAGTAGATACAGCATTTACAAGACAAGCATAAGATTTACATCCATACTGCTTGTAGGACATGCAAGATTTTGGAAAAAAACAACATCAGTCCAATCTCAACTTCATTTATTTGGTCTGGAAGTGAAACCATCTAGAAAATCGATGTTTTACACCTGAGATACTTTTTAAACCATGGTTCCATGGCACCTTTAACACCTGCTATTTTGGTTTGGACCAATCTGAAAGTTTGAAACTCTGGACCAAACTAGCTAGGTATAAAAAAGTACCCCAGACTCAGGTTCTTCTTCCAATCAGACAAGGATTTCAAGCTTAATTTCTCATCAGTATTTACATTTATGGCTCGGACTGAAACTCCATTTGACTTACACTTCCTGGCCAAAATAAAGTCACCATCAAAAAAAAAAAAAAAAAAAGTTCACAGACTCTAATATTTGATTGGAGCGCCTTTATCTTTGATTGCAGCACACATTCACTATGGCATCATTTCAATAAGCTTCTGCAATGTAACAAGATTTATTTCAATCCAGCCTTGCATTAATTTTTCACCAAGATCTTGCAGCAGCATTCTCCAGCACATCCCAAAGATTCTCATTAAGGTTAAGATCTGGACTCTGTGGTGAACTCTCTCTCAATTCATGTGTGAAAATGATAAATGATGATCTCATGCTCCCTGAACTCTGAACTCTTTCACAATTCCAGCCCCATGAATCCTGACATTGTCATCTTGGAATATGATCGTGCCATCAGAGAAAAAAAAAATCTTCCATTCATTGATGGAATAACCTGGTCTATATACAGTATATTCAGGTAGAGTCAGCTGACCTCATTCTTTCAGCACATACTGTTGCTGAACCTAAACCTGCAGACCAACTGCAGCATCAACCAACCCCACATCATTTACTTACTTAAATCCAGGCAGTGTATATAGTACAACTGATTTACCCTGTACAAACTAACACAACATTTGCATAAACCCTTTAAAACGTTAGCACTGGATATTCAGGAGTACTGTCTGAGTCCGTGTGCAAATCAGCAGCAGTGCTCTCTCAAACAGGCATGCAAATAAAAAATGCACACATGCAAAATAAGCAGGAAACTCCTAAAGACAGAGAGCAGCAGTTATACTGATATCTGTATAGCCTACATCTGTATATACATCTATATCTATCTATCTATCTATCTATCTATCTATCTATCTATCTATATATATATATATATATATATATATATATATATTGTATATATATATATATATATATATATATATATATATATATATATATATATATATATATATATATATATATAAAAAAAATAAAAAATAAGTTCAGTCCAGTTTGAGTCCATTTCAACTGACTTAAAAGACAAACACAAAGATGAACAGAACTGAGCTCCAGTAAAACACACACACACTCACCTACCGCTCACCTCCAGCAGCTCCGCAGCTGTACACACTCTCTCTGACAGCACGCGCTCTCGCTTAGGATTTTTTTTCGGAGCGTCTCTTTTCCATGTGACCGAGGGGGGCGTGTCGTTAACTGTAGAGGGGCGTGGCTGAGAGTGACAGCTTAATACATTGTTACTGTACTAAAAAATACTGCAATCATGTACTTTGTTTATATTAATATTTTGATTGAAGTTTCATTCAAGCGGTTTTAATATTATAACAATGTTGTAAAATATGTGAATAAATTCAATATTAATAGCAACAGCTGTAATATTGTTGTAATAATAAAGTTCCATACACTGCTTTTAAAGCAATTATGTTAAAGAAATTATGTTTTTAATGTAATTTTAATTGTTTTAATGAGTTTTATTTGTAATTGTTTAATTAATTTAGTTACAAACACTTCTTTTAAAGCTGCTTTATTATAGAAATAATGATTTTTAAATTATTTTATGTTGTTTTAACAATTAAACAATGTAATTACACACGCTGCTTTATAGGCTGCTTTATTGCTGTAGTAAATATATATATTTTTATATTGTTTTAACAATTAAATTATACACACTGCTTTATAGGCTGCTTTATTATTGTAAAAAATATTTTTTAATATATTTTTGCATAATGTTTTAACAATTAAATTATACACACTGCTTTATAGGCTGCTTTATTATTGTAAAAAATATTTTTTAATATATTTTTGCATATTGTTTTAACAATTAAATTACACACGCTGATTTAAAGGCTGCTTTACTATAGTAACAATCATTTTTAAATATTTTTTTTAATATTGTTTTAACAATTAAATTACACACGCTGCTTTATAGCCTGCTTTCTTATAGTAAAACATTTTTTATCATTTTTGTAATAATGTTTTAACAATAAATTACACACGCTACTTTACAGACTGCTTTATTATAGTAAAAAAGGATTAAAACATGCATACGATTAAATTACACACAATTATTTGCAGGCTGCTTTATTATAGTAATAATATATATATTTTAAATATATTTTTGTATATTGTTTTAACAATTAAATTACACCCACTGCTTTATAGTCTGCTTTATTATAGTTTAAAATATATATCATTTTTGTAATATTGTTTTTACAATTATATTACACCAACTGTTTTATAGGCTGCTTTATTATAGTAACAACGATTTAATGTAATTTAATACATAAATTAAACACACATCACAAATCTGATTATTATAAGATATGATTATATTATTTCATTACAAGAAATGATTGTAACAATTAAGATACATAATCTTAAAGGCTGCTTTATTGTCATCCTTATTTATTCATTTATTTATTTATTTTTTAATGTAGCTAATTAATCTACTAATATGGATCAATTTGTGTTTTTGATGCGCCGGTGAACTTGCGGAGCAGTTTGAGTGCAGTTTCAGCGCCACCTGCTGCTCGATTAGAGTACAGCAGCCGGCTGAGCTCGTTACGTCACCATTAATAAATGCTACGTGATGGTCACATTAACGTTAACATTTTTACAGAATTTAGGTGTGCTGGATATAAAAAAATAAACTACCTCCGTTTAATAGTGTAAAAATTTTTAAATATTTGTGTTATTAATAGTAATAACAAAATTATTATTGTGTCATTTTTTTATCATGATTTATTGTTTAATAAAATACAGTCATGTTTTTGTATGAAGAAACAAACAAAGATGAGCTGCTCACTGAATTTATCTGATGAGAGAGAGAGAGAGAAAGAGAGAAAGAGAGAGAGATTATGCACCAATAAATCACTTTTTATTTAAATGCTCTTTATTAATAACATTAGTAATGTGTTACGTCAAAACACTTCACCAATTCCCACACATATACCTGTAGAATTAATAATGATAAACGTATTAATGAGTGCCCCTTTACCAGCACTGGAGCTGACTGACCAGCAGAGGGCAGGAAAAGACAGAGTAACAAATAGAATAGAATGCCTTCGTATGCTGACCTGAGGTTTGTGTGTGTGTGTGTGTGTGTGTGTGTGTGTGTCTATGTAGGTTTTTACTGTCTAAAAAAAAAAAACATAATTTTGTCCATTTGATTGGTAACAGCATACCTGAATATCATGGAAATGGAAACGGCCAAACATACTATTATATATATTATCTCATAGCATGGCCACAAGATAATATACTGAGGCCACACAATATGTTTCTTTGTAAAACATATTGTGGTACCACTTTAAAATAAGACTTTTACCTTTAGACCTTTATAAAGGGTTTATAAATGGTTTACAATTAGTTTATTAATGGTTATTAATTAGGTTGTAAACGCCTTAAAAATCATTAATAATCAGTTATAACACATACGTAGAAATGTATGCTATTTCTTGCTGATTTAGGTGGCTTGTTTTTTTTTCTTTAGGTCCAGCTTGTAAGTGGTCTGGTATCCATCATCCCAGGCGTAGACTTGCTTCTCTTTGGGGTGGTACTGCATGCCAGAGTGGCTGGTGTAACGCTTCGGGAAGTAAATCGAAGGCACTTCGTCGGTTAGAAGGGTGTCATGGATGTCAAACAAGCACTTAATGGTGGAACGTCCACCAGACTGCGAGTTGTAGACCACGTACATGGTGCCGCAGATGATAAAAGCCCCTTCTGCCTCGTCACTTTTGCAGGTGGTGTCCCAGGTGTGCTCCACGGACAGGCTGTTGGAGTCCAGCTTGGTGAGCACCAGGTTCCCCCCAAAGTCTGGGTCAGCGTGGACGGCCCAGAGACCCATCTCGTCCACAGCCAGGTCCAGCAGAGTGTGAGGGGAGAGGCCGTAGGCCGGCATGCGTCCAGCGCCGGGCAGCAGCATGCGGTCAACCACGGTGCGGTTGAGGAGGTGCACTTTCAGCACCTCGTTTCTCGTGTCGGCGTGGTGGTAGTAGATGAAGCCGTCGTGGACCACGCTCCCCGTCCCCTGCCAGGGCAGAGGCAGCAGGATGGCCTCAGCCATTCTGGTCCAGTTAGTGTCAGTGAAGGTCTTCATCGAGACAAACTCCAGCAGAGTTCGGTTCCTGGAGCCGCTGAAGAAGTAGATCCTTGAGGATCCTTTGGTGGGGTCCCTCATCCAGGAGCCGTTCAGGTCTCCAGCTTTCTTGACGATTTTCTGGGACTTGATGCCGGTGAGCTGAGAGCTGCAGTCTGGGTGGAAATGAAATTCACATCAGGAGAAGCTCATTTAATCCTTAGAACCCTACGAATTGATTTTCCATCCAAAATCGCACACAAAATGTGTTCTCAGCTTAATTACTCAGGAATCCCTTTACACATTAACATAATCCATATATGGTTAGAAAGGGCGGAACTTACACTTTTTCTAAAAATAGTGATCACATCCCAGTGCGGTAAAGCTAAATCTACAAGAAACCCATTAAAAAAATCACCTGAAAAAGTGAAAAATCTCCTTCCCCAACCAATATTATTTACATTTAGTGCTTCAAACATATTTATATGATGTTTCAAATCAAATAATATCAGTAAATAAAGACTCAAAAGTGTCCACAGACAGAAAAAGTGTGAAACTACCTGCTTTACTCAAACTAAAGCTAATTATGGGGTGCGCACTACTTTATATAGTTTTAATTTTATTTTACTCGCACATTTTGACTAAGTAGTTATTTTGCACTAAACATTTTCATTTATTTAGACTAAAAAGTTTACATTTTTATATGTAGTTTTCTATGTGTGTCCTGATCAAAATACTGAAAGGCATAGGCTGCTCTGAGTGTCAGGTGTTTAGTATCTACATGTATCCTAGAGGTGTGATTATTGATTATCAAGACAAATAACTCCACCTGATGCTGTTTCTCCATGTATTTTTTCAAAGTAATAATTAATAAGCCATGTAATGAACTCAAATCATCAATATTCTTCTGCTTTCAACTCATAAACACTCTAGTCTAACCATTTTTGAAAAGATATCATTTAAAAAGATAAAACATGATCAGTTATAGGAAAATATAACAATTCTGCTTCCTTTTACATTTTAAATGATTATATTTTTGAGCAGCCATATGTCTTCTGGAGTAAAAGAGCTCATGGCAGATATAGAGTCTGTCTAATATAATTACTGTGCTATAAGACCTTAAAGAGGAACTGACAAAAAACGAAAAAAAAAAAAAAAAAAACACACCAAAACAGCCTAGAGTTCAAAGGGTTAAATGACTGAACTGCTGATCTGAGGTTTTCTCAGTTATTAGAGAAAAGAGATCTTATTCAGTCTGAATTCACTATATAGGAAGGGAAATGATGGCTGCTTGAAATGCAATTAAACTATGAGCTGTGAATAAACTGAACACTTTAATATTAGAATAATTGACTTAAACCACTTCTAATTGTTCATAAGCCTGTAGTTTCACAGTTTGTTTGCAGCACCAGCTAAGCTTTGACTGGAACATTATTGTTTTTGATTTCCCTAATGCATCTTAAACAGATAATCAGAATAAATTACAACAAGCCTTCTAAAACAGTGTTGAAGTTGCCTGTAAAGAGGGCTTACAATGCAATATATTGCAATATCTTAAGATACTGTAAGCATCTCAGTATCATGATATACAGCACCAAAAATCAAAAGTTTGGACACACCTCATTCAACGTGATTTCTTTATTTTTATCATGGTGAAAGATCATTGACATGCTGGACATGCCTCCTAAATGCACTCAAAGATACAGGGGTTGGACAATGAAACTGAAACATCTGGTTACAATCCGGGTTAGCACCCGGACATCCCTTTCAGACAGCTTCCTCTTACAGCGTCCACAGTTAATCCTGTTGGATGTGGTTGGTCCTTCTTGGTGGGATGCTGACATTACCCTGGATACCGTGGCTCTTGATACATCACAAAGACTTGCTGTCTTGGTCACAGATGCGCCAGCAAGACGTGCACCAACAATTTGTCCTCTTTTGAACTCTGGTATGTCACCCATAATGTTGTGTGCATTACAATATTTTGAGTAAAACTGTGCTCTTACCCTGCTAATTGAACCTTCACACTCTGCTCTTACTGGTGCAATGTGCAATTAATGAAGATTGACCACCAGGCTGCTCCAATTTAGCTATGAAACCTCCCACTATTCCAGGTGACTCTCCCTCATGAAGGGGAGATTAAAATACCAAATACCAAGAGTGTGCAGATCTGTTCTCAAAGATAGAATTTGGCTTTTTAAAAGAATCTAAAGTATAAAATATACATATTCTGGTTTGTTTAACACTTTTTGTTTACAAAATAATTCAGCATGTGTTTCTTTATAGCTTTAGTATAGTTTTCAATATTAAATTTACAATGTAAAAAATGATAAAAAAAAAAAAACAATGAATGAGAAGAGGTGTATCCAAACTATTGGTTTGACTGGTACTGTACATGACATATTTGCATAATAATCACTGCATGCTGTGATACCATAATTAAACCATGACAAGGAGCATATACAGTATAATCAAAATCTTTAATTAATCTGCGAGATTAATAATTAATAATATTATCCTATAATGATATGCCTGTGCTTTACCTCTAAACCATACAGCTTAAGCCCTGAGATAAGGCATCTGATTTGCAGGAGGAGCTAAGGGTCTGAATGGAGAACAGGGTATTAACTCCACAGTGTTTACCTTTGTTCTGCGGGATGGCAGCTTTCTTCTTCTCCTTGGCTTCTTTCACCTGCTCCTCCAGCACAGACTCTGCTATCTCCACCTCCGACAGTTCCGGGATTTTGTTCTGGAGATACTCCACGTCTCTCTCCACGCGGTCCACTCGCAAAGCCAGATTCTCCATGTGTCCCTGCATCTCGGTCTTTAGCGCGGTTACACCGCGGAGCTGACCTCGCACCTCAGCCGAAACGTCGTACATCTTGTGGTTGACGGTCTGGAGGTCCTGGTCACACCTGATTACACGCTCCTGTGAGAGGTGGAGTGAGCAGTGTATGTTCAATATTCAAGCTCAACTTCAGTTTTTGCTGTTAATGAGCTGATTACCTGGATCGAGTGTGTTGGGAAAAGGATAAACACTGAAATGTGTCCTGTAGATCCAGTGTTGGGAACTACTGCTCTATTCCTTTATCAGACGTGAGGTTCGGACTACAGAGCTGTTCTTGTCTGGATACTTTTGATTGGTGGGCCTTTCGCTTTCAACCCAGCAATCCCACTGAGTGTCCTGTTTTAGTGATCTATCAACTGTGCACTGTGCAGCTTGATTTAGGGCGTGTCAGTGTATCTTTGATATCGTAACAACGGGAAAAGTACACATTGCGCACAAAAGGCATGTACTAACTCTGTGCACTCTGACAGATTGCTATTTTAATGGTGCAGCATTTCTGTGCCTTTTAGCAGAGGAAACTGACCTGCTCGTTCATGCTGTGAAGGTGTGTGTTCTGCTCATTTACGGGAACAGTAATGTTATTTGCTGGATTCTGTTTATTGTTGAAGTTGTAAGAAAAGTTGTACAAGTTCTGTTGCTATAAAAATAGACTGTTGATGGGGATTTAGCTTTAGATAGATAGATAGATAGATAGATAGATAGATAGATAGATAGATAGATAGATAGATAGATAGATAGATAGATAGATACTTTATTGATCCCCAAAGGGAAATTCTACACTGGGAAATTCTATATTAAGGATAATGATCTTAATCAGCTTTTCTTAGAATTTCACCTTATTTTAAGTAATTCTCAAATTTGTGCTCAAAATAAGCACAAAAATTCACCATATTGTGTCCAAATGTTAGCCAAAAATCTATTATTTTAGCTTGCTTTAAGTCTTTTAGACACTTATTTAGAGAAATCTTACTAAGAAAAGATTGCTTACTTCATTGGCAGATTTCTTGCAGTGTAAATCTCAGATAAAAGGGTCAAAATCAATATATGGTATGTTATTAATGATATTGTATTTTTAGAAAATCTATTTTTTATTTGTAAAACTGAACAAGATCACCATGAAGAATTTAATATGTTCCAACCACATTTTCACTAAAATTGTTCACACGGCTATGCAGATTGCCATGACATGCATAATAAATAAATAAGTAAAAAATCTAATGTGATTAAACTGGGAAATATGATATATGTCTAGTCTAAAGTCCTTTAAATGTGATAAATGGTCAAGAAGAAAATTAACATTATGAAAGTGCAAAAGAATATTAAGTAAGAGTATTATTATAATGATCCAAAAATAATCCTGTAAAATAACTGGATTCAAACTTGTCACTAATAATTTGAATCAAACTTTTGGGCCAAATAGTGAGAATCTCATCAGATGCTCTCATCCATCCATGTGTCTAAACGTCTTACCTCCAGCTCCTGCAGTCGTCTCTGGAAGTATTGCATCATGAACACATCCTGGGTGGTTCTTTGAGCTTGTGCTGCACCCAGGAACAGGAACAGCAGGGGGACGAGTTTCAAGAACATCCTGAGCATCCAAACCTCCTTTTTCCTCCTTAATCACTTTCAGTTCGTATTAATAATTAGAGGAAATTCTGTCCGATCCGAGCACGGTCTGAGAGAAGTGCAGTCTGCTGAAATTCTGAAAGCATCTGCTTGTTTATTATTCCACGCTACGCAGTTTCTGATACTCAGCCCAAATGAACTTCAGAGGCAGGTCCTCACAGGCTGCTGCTTTGTTTGGACTTCTAATCGTCTCCAGATGTCCTGACACGTCCCCACGCAGCAGCAGAGCGTAGCTACAGATCACATCATGCATTAAAAAGCTTTAGGATCATGCATCTGCCATGTTCTCAAACCTAAAACAACCGAGGGGTGCTTCTTCTTTTCTGAGGAGCAGGAGAAGTTAAAGTATCGAATAACACCAAGGTGTGGAGGCTGGAAACCCAACAGGAGGAATGTTGGCTGTCATTTAATATAGACAGTGAAGACGGTTTGGCCACACACTCATAAAAACACTCAGTGTTTCTAAAATTATACTCTATCTATTATACCCTGCAGAACTGGCTTCAGTGTGGGAACATAATAAAATATGTTATATAATCAAATCAATATATAAAGCGAAGATAATGAGGACTCGAGCAAAAGAAGGAGTGATGTTACGAACTTTACGCCAAAGAATCAATAATATCAAGCACTTAATAATAATAATATCACACTGAATATCCTAAACTTCTCAAATTCAGCATTTTTATACAACAATTCATTTACTTCCTTGTTTAAAAATGTTTAAAAAATGTTTTTTGTGGTGATGCTCATTGCTATCTTACACCCAGCAAAAAGTAATGCTTTGTGCCTGCGTCATTTAAATAGTCACAGAGCCTACGAATACACTGTATCTACACTGATGGGCGTGGTAGTCTGGAAATGAAGTGTGTTCAGGTGCTGTACATTTCTGGCGTATTGCTATATCTTGGCAACAGAAAACACTTGGAAATGTGCGCCACTGACTAAAACAAACCTAGACAACAGTCATTGCTGCCAAAGGAGGGTCAACCAGTTAATAATACTTATACCTATATCCAAAGGTTCACATACTTTTTCCACCCTTAATGTGAATGTAAACATGTTGTGTTGAAAAAAAAAAACATGCAAACATATACCTTTTTGTGTGGTATCAGTTTAAGCAGAGTGTGTTTTTGTCTATTGTTGTGACTTAGATGAAGATCAGAACACTTTAATTGACCAATTTATGCAACAATTAAGTTGACCTGACAAAACAAAACATGAATTTCAGGTTCATGCTGTCTGCAATTGACTTATACAACTGATAAGAGATCAGCTGACATTTTGCAGTGAACTGAATATGGGTGAGTATTAATTATTTAATTATTTAACTGGTCTTGAAGCAGTAAGTTTTGAGGTTTTGGGTTTCTGGGTTTCTAGGTTGTACTCTTCACCCAGATCAGTTTATTCTCAGTAGAGCAGACTTTGATATTGATATTTATTTTAGAAATTCTCACCAGTAGAGGGTAGCACAATGCAAAATCAATCCAGTCCCAAATGGAAAAAAAAAGAAAATAATTTAGGCTGTGAAGTGCATCCAAAAGATACAATCTCTTGACAGCAGTGTTCTCTGGTTGCGAATGTCAGCACAAATTACACATGTGCTGTCTTTTCCACATTACCCATTCAAAAAGGACTAAATTATTCAGTCTAATTTGGATTGCACCCTTAAAATAGTGTCTGTGGTGATTTGCATTATGCAACAGAATCTCTGTATGGTTCTACTGTAATGCAACAATAAATATGATTCAATAGTGATTTTATAGGTTTTACATAGTGTTTACAACTGGGCTTCGGACGTAATCCTATTTTTCATATAACTGTATTTTTCATGGATTACTCAGGGAAAGGACAGATAAATGGAGCCATTCACTCAAAACTGAGTCAGTTTCTGAAGAGCAGTTGACCCCATGATGAGCCTGAGACTGTTTATGCAGGACACTCTACACTCACCGCTAACAGGAAGTGGCAGCTCAGCTGTAAATAGTGTAGCGATGTCCGTGGCCTAATTCAGTCACTGTACCGCCAACACCAGCCTCAAAATACAACTGATCCAAAGAGCTTTTTTTTCATTAAAAACAACCCTACTGCATTGAATAAGGCACTTTGTGTACAAGTCAATATTTTTTATGAAATGTTTTTTTATGCTGTTTTATAATGTGTATTTCTGGTCATCAATGAGGGAAGCAGAGCCTTTAAATTAACAAATTCAATGACTCTTCAATGATTCTATGATAACTGACCAATTAAAAACTTAACAGTGACCTATGATGGTTGTCCAAAGTGACCAATGATTGTTGACAAATGAGAAATTAGTGACCAATGATGGATCACCAATAAAAAACTATTGTGACCAAAGATTATTAATCAATGTGACAAAGAAACACTGACAAACGAGAATCAATCCAGCAACCATGTGACCTAAGATTGTTGAGCAATTGAGACAAATAAGAAATATTGTAGTCACCAATGATAGCTGAACAGTGGAAAACTTTCTGAAAACACTGACGAAAGAAAAACAACTGTGCCCAATGATGGTTGACCAATATGAAAAAAAAGTTACAGCAACCTGCAATGGTTGAACAATAAAATAAAAAATAAAAAAACATTGCAATGATTAGTGATTGTTGGCCAGTGAACAGCAATTGCAACCATCTGTTCTTGACAAATGACAATCACTGCAGTGACCAATGGTGTTTGACCAATGAAAAATCTATTTTTTTACCTGTGATTGTAGTTGACCAAAACAAACTTTGCAATGGCCAATGATAGTTGACTAGTAAAAAGCTAGTGTGACCAACAAAAGACAAACACTCTAGTGACTAATAATAGTTGGCCAATGAAAAACTTTACTGTGACCTGTATAGTATGATAGTCAGTTATCACTGTCCAATGAAAAATGTAACTTTAACCTGTGATGGATGAGTAACAAATTTTGTAATGGCTTATGATTATTGACCAATGAGAAATTTCCTCTGACCTGTGATGGTTGACTAAAGAAAAACATGGCAATGGTCAATGATAAACTGAACAGTCTGCAATAAAGTATCTAGTAATACATTTTCGAATGGCCAATGATTGTTGTATGAGAGCTAGTAAACTAGATCCATAAGTCAGCAGAGAAAGGGTGGAAGTAAGGGGTATATATACACACAGGGCAACGGGTGTATGTAATTAGTAGCTGGGAGAGCAGGAACACCAAAGCATCAAGTGATCTGAGGTTTGTGAGAAGTCTGGTGAGAGTGCATGCTGGGAACTTGAGTCCAAATTGTGAGTTCAGATTCTGGAGCTGGCAGGCTGGGCTGACAGTGTCAGGACTGACAGAAAAACTATGGAGAATAACATAATCAAAATCATTTTATTGTTAATTGTTGACCAATGAAACATTTTCTGTGACCTGTGATGGTTGACCAAAGAAAAACCTTGCAATGACAAATAAAAAAAAACTGAACAGTGTCCAATAAAGTGTCTAGTAATACATTTATAACTATATACTATAGAGACCAATGATTATTAAATAATGAAACGCTTTACTGTTTCCAGTGGTAGTTGACCAAAGGAAAACCTTGCAATGGTCAATGGTCAATGAATTGTGTCCAATGATGTGATGTCTAGTAATAAACTCTGCAATGGCCCATTATAGTTGACATTTAAAACACATTTCTGTGATCACTGACAAGGGAACTCCTTCCCAATTGACCAATGAAACACTTGATGACCAGTGATAGCTGACAATTTAAAAGTTGTATTTCAACCATTGAGGCCAATAAAAAAAACCCAATAAAAAAAATAAAAAACCCAATAAAAAAATAAAAAACCCATAAAAAAAAAATCCAACAATGGCCGATTTTGTCCTGGCAAGTCCTTTAGTGAACAATACAGTCAGAAGATTCATAAATTCTTCATGTCAGACTCATTCCCCATGCCACTGTCCTACATGAGCGCACTGTACACTTGCTTGTCCACTGTAACGAACAGCAGAGCATGATGCAAAGACACTAGAGTCCCACTAGGACCCTTCATAAGTGAACCGTGACATTGCATTTTCACTGTGTGTTCCCATGTCAGGACTGTACTCATGCTGTCTGCAGAGATGTTCAGCTTCTACCTCGGTGTGAAGCTCTGATAGGCCTGTGCCTGTGTGCTCGCTGCTGCTGCTGCTGCCATATTAAACACTGATGATGTAAGTGAGTCTCAGTATCATGCAGTTTGTGCCACATGAGGCCTGAGAACGGGAGCATTTTTAAAACTTGACGTTAATTCCTTCTGAAGTGATGGCCTTCTTCACCTCACTCTAACTCTGCCTCCATCAGAGAGTCGCTCTGTCTAATGGTGGTCCTTCACACAGAGTGGAGTCTATACCACTGTATTCTGCTGAAATGAAATGAAGTGACTGGAAATAATAACTTGTGTAACTTTCTCAATACAGAAGCATAAAGCATGAATATGAAGTGCTGTACTGCACACTGTAAAAAGAAAAGAATACTGCCAATATGTGCAATGACATTATGGCAACAGTTAGCTAGTAAGTTGCTTTAGCAATTTTAAAAAGTATCAAGGTAAAAATCACATTACACTGGAATTGTTATATATTAGGAATTGCAAATATTAGACGACTTTAAAATACAGCTCTGGAAAAAATAAATAAATAAGAAACCAATTTATAATGATGTTTTTCCTTGATTTTACCAAAAAGCCATCAAACCAAGCTGAACTTCTTGAATTTTTGCACCAGGAGTGAAGGCATAAAGTTATCCAAAAGCAGTGTGTAAGACTAGTGGAGGAGAACATGATGCAAAGATGCATGAATATTGTGATTAAAAACCAGGGTTATTCCACCAAATATTGATTTCTGAACTCTTAAAACTTCATAAATATGAACTTGTTTTTTTTGTTTGTTTGTTTTTTTTTTGCATTATTTGAGGTCTGAAAGTTCTGCATTTTTTTTTATTTTATTTCAGCCATTTCTCATTTTCTGTAAATAAATGCTCTAAATCACAATATTTTTATTTGGAATTTGGGAGAAATGTTGTCTGTAGTTTACAGAATAAAACTACAATGTTCATTTTACTCAAACTTAAACCTATAAATAGCAAAATCTGAGAGAAACTGATTCAGAAACTGAATAATAATGCACTACCTATATCTAGCACTGAAGTATAATAAATGATACTGGGTAATGATTTATAAATTAATTATTTCCTAAAAAAAACATTTATTTGGGTGAGTGAAGTGCTTCCATTTATTTTTAGTAAGCTTACATTTCCAGACTTCCACTAAGGCTGGATGCAGCAGCATTAGCATTAGCATTATTATTAGCAGCTAACCACTAGCGCTAGTGAGACGTAAATGCCGCCTGACAGTGCTACACGAGGAGCCCTGAGTGTTCCCGTAAACGAGGGAGATACTAGCTAGCAGTTTGTCCCATGTAGCTTATTTTAACACAGTTAACGCACAGACTACAGTCCGATAATACTCACCACTGAACGGCGAAAGAGCTAGCGCTTGGTTAGTGTCTAATGCTAATGCTGCTGCACCTAGCCTTAGTGCTAAAGAAACTTCACTGAAAATTCAGCCTTATAATGCTGTACTTCAGCGGAGGAGCTTTACTGCTCCTTAATACCTGACTGGTAGAATTCATACATAAGGTGCACCAATGATTTCTGGGAAAATTAAAGAATTTTAAGTGCTCCCTATAGATAGGAAAAATATGACTTGTACTATATGTTTACTGTAGAAATAACCAGAGAATTTCAACCCTGATGCTTTGCAGATATGTAGTACATACTCTATACAAGTTTTTCAGCAAGAATATGTTCATTATTCAGTTTTAATGCTTTTAAAAAATACAGATTTTTTTATAGTGCAGGCTTTCTTTACATTTGCTTCCTCTGGTGGAGAAAGACATGCAACTCCATCAATTTAGGACATTCTCAGTCTCACGTATTCTCTTTGGGACGCTGGCACATTTGCATATTTGCCTTCACATCTTTGTTTTTGAGGGATGCTTCATATAATTCTGTGAGAAAACATGCTGAATAGTGCGCAAAGCTGCTATTTATCATTCACAAAGACCTTTATCCTCTACTAACACGCAGAACATAAATGAATAATGTTTTTTTTTATTGTATTTAATTGTATTTATTGTCTGTGTGTGTTTGTGTGCATTTATTACGATAAGTAAGACATAATTTGACAATGAGTGTGAGAGAATGCCATAACCTTGGTCAACAGAAAAGTAAAAAAAAATTGTGTGATAAGTAACACAGGAAATGCTGTGGCAGAAATCATTAATTCATGCTGTTGCTACAGTGCTCTAAAAAACATGTTTTATTATGTATAATTCTGTATATTTATTTTATATATCACTGCTATCATAGCTTTTATTGCTGTCATCGCAATGTCTCAACATTTCGTGATAAAATGGACCAATAGAAAGGCTTTCATACATTTACTTCCATTCATTAAAAAAGACTGACCACTTATTTTCTTATAGAAATTATATTTTTTATGTAAAAAAGTGGTGAGCACTAGATAGTAAGTGGTGAGCACCAAATACTAAGTGATAAGCACCAGATAGTAAGTGGTGAGCTCCACATACTAAGTGGTAAGTGGTGAGCACCAAATACTTAGTGGTGAGCACCATATAATGATAGCTAGCAAGCTATAGTTTAAACTGACAGATGTTCCATAGTGAAATAAAGTTGTTAGCTAGTGTAAACTAGTTTATTTTAGGGGGGAATGTTTAAGCTAATGTTAGCTAGGTTAGCTAATATTAACTACTTCATTGTAGGGGGGAATGTTTTAGCTAACGTTAGCTAGGTTGGGTAATGTTAACTACTTTATTTCAGGGTGGAATGTTTTAGCTAACGTTAGCTAGGTTAGCTAATGTTAACTACTTTACTTCAGTAGGGAATGTCTTCGCTAACGTTAGATAGGTTGGCTTATGTTAACTATTTTATTTGAGTGAGGAATGTTTTAGCTAACGTTAGCTAGGTTAGCTAATATTAACTACTTTATTTCAGTGGGAAATGTTAATGTTAACTACTTTATTTCAGAGTGGAAAGTTTTAGCTAACGTTAGCTAGGTTGGCTAGTTTTAACTACTTTATTTTGGTGGGGAATGTTTTAGCTAATGTTACCTACTTTATTCCAGTGGGAAATGTTATTCCAGTGGGGAATGTTTTAGCTAACATTAGCTAGGTTAGCTAATGTTGACTACTACATTCCAGTGTGGAATGTTTTAGCTAGCTAGCTATCTGGTGCTCATCACTTAGTATGTGGTGCTCAATGAAATGTTTCAAAATATTTGTTAATTTTTTACTTTTTTAACTTTTAATTTATAAGTAAATCACATGTTAAACTTTTAATTGGAATGTAGTTGTGATATGTGAAAACACAGCCACAGAACAGGCTGGGAATGGACAGTTATTAAGTTTCTGAGAGCTCTCAGAGGACAGCAGGTTGTGGCCCATTTGGAGCAAGGCTGGGCTTCAGCTCTGGACACCAGACCACTCATGTTGGCCAGCACAGTTTGTGACTTCCAAGGGATGCACAGCGAGATCCAGGCAGCTGGGGTGGTCTGGAGCTTGGCAGGCCTTTAGAAGTGGACGTGCTGGGAAGATCTGTAGTGGTAACAGGACCATGCCATGTCCATTCAGACAGGAGAGACATCACTTGGAGCAGCGTCAAGTCTGAGCTTGACTCATGATTTCTATGATACTCCAGAGACTAGTTTAGTATTTAGTTGAAAATGACACTCGGCTGGATGAGGATCTTGGGATGATGCTCTGAATGGAAACTGCTGTAAATCACCTGTTTCTGTGGAAAACATGATGCATGTAAGTAAGGACTCTTAAAACCCACTTAGCAGTAGTTGTTCTTAGTCAGGGGTCAACAGTCCTTCTCCAGAAGTGCCATCAACAATTTGCAGAGAACTCTGATTCTCAATATCTACCATGATGCTGCACAACTAGGTTTTAATAAGTTAAGCTTCTGCATTAATATCTTAAAGGACCATTAAGGATTATATTTTCTGTAGTAAATGACAAAATGACCAGGATGTCCCTTGTAAAAGAAAAGTGTATTAAATATATATTTTTAAAAGTATACTTAACATAGAAATTTACATACTTTTTAAAATTAAAATATGTATTAAATGCACACTAAATGTACTATGTTGAAACAACTTACGGCAACTTAAGCATATTTCAGTTGTAATTAAGACACAGTATATTTAAAAACAACATAAAAGCAATAAATTGTGCTTTTGAATGCTTTTTTCTTACAATGTCTGCAAATTTCAATAGATTTAAATTTGTGTTGTAAACATCCTTTTTAATGCACTTTGAAGTATGTTTTAAATGTACTACGTTGCGTATTAATGCACATATTGTGAACACCTTAATGATACTGGAAAAAAATACACTAAAGTGCACTTTAATCAGTATTCAATGACACTATATATTTTTTTTCTACCATCACAATGCATACTTTAAACATTGCTTAAAAAACACATTTTATGGAAATACAGATAAAGTATATTTAATGTGTATTGTCATAAAGTATGTTAAATTGAAAATGCACTTTTAGTATTCTTTATCTAACTTTGAACATACTTTCAATGCTCTTAAGTAGACTTTTTCACAAGAGGTATCATCAGATATTAAAGAAACATGCAAGGCTTTACACAAGGTTTAGAAGTGTGTTTATGGGAATTTCTGTAAATTTATCCAGAAGCACATTTGAGAGGTCAGACGCTGAAGTTGTCTGAGAAGACCTGGCTTGCAGTCTCCTCTCTAATTAATCTAAAGGTGTTCTATCAGGTTGAGGTCAGGACTCTGTGCAGGCCAGTCAAGTTTTTCCACACCAAACTTGCTCATCCAAGATTTTTATGGAGCATGCTTTGTGCACTGGTGAGCAGTCATGTTGGAACAGGAAAAGGTAATTCTGAAACTGTTCTCATAAAGTTGGAAACATGAAAGTTGGGTCCAAAATCTCTTGGTATAATGAAGCATTAAGAGTTCCTTTCACGGAATCTATGGGGCTGAGAACAACTCCTAAAAACAACCCCACATCATAATCCCTCCTCTACCAAACTTTACACTGATGCCACAATGCAGTCAGATGAGTACTGTTTTCTTGACAACTGACAAACCCATCCATCCCATCCATCAGATTGCCAGACGGAGAAACATTGGCTACTTCTTTGAGTAAGAGGCATTTGAGAGTGGGAATGTGTATTGTGGTCAGACATAATAATCAGTTATTTTTTTATATAAAAAAAACAAAAACAATGGACATTGTGAGCTCCAGACCAAAAACAAGAAAATGACTATTGAGACTGTTATAAGCAAGACCAAAAGCCATCTGTTCATGATCTGTCATGGTATAGGGGTGTGACTTATTGTCTGCAATCCAAAAAAAATCTAAATAAACTTATAAAAACATCTGCATTTTTCATACTGTTCTGATTTGTTTTTCTACGAGAAAAAAATAATGAACACCAACAGTAGATTATATCATGCAATTGATCATGCGCCATTCATGCATGCTCATGATTGGCTGATAATGGAGCAAAGCAGCGGTTGGAAGAAGTGCAACTAAGACTTCCAATCATTGGAGAGATACCATCAACAGTATGACACATTTATGACTTTAAAAGATAATGGTTATAAATTATGATGTGTTTGCATACTGGGTATTGCAGTGTGAAACCAATTATTATACCATATTATTTGTTTATTATATTGTTCATACTTTAAGATTTAGACTGGAAT
Organism: Astyanax mexicanus; assembly: GCF_023375975.1. Taxonomy (NCBI): domain Eukaryota; kingdom Metazoa; phylum Chordata; class Actinopteri; order Characiformes; family Acestrorhamphidae; genus Astyanax; species Astyanax mexicanus. Next base: position 5,214,070 of record NC_064417.1, read on the forward strand.
GGAATGCTAAATATTTACATTATATATTTACATTCTTCATTGTCATGATCTTTCTTTTCTTGTTTTTTCAATCATAATTATTAATGTTTTTTTTGTAGAGTTCTTATCAGCCATGCACACTTTGTGCCTCTTGTGTCTCTCTGCTTGCATCATTATTTCAGTGCAAATTTCCTCAGTGCTGATAGTGTTGTAATTTCACCGTGTCGCACCGTGTCGCATTTTCATTAATAGGGAACAGCTAGCACGCATTGTGAATTAATCAAACATTTTCCACTTTTAATTGGAATAGGACAGTGGAGGAGAAGATAAATATGAACCTGACAAACAATAATCATATCATTAAATGGGTTCAATGAGGGAGCATTGCAGTGTTATTGTTTTTACCATTGTTTTATTATTTGTCAGCATCACGCTGATCAGACTGAGAGTCTGGCTCCTATTCTTGCTCTTCTATCGAGCTCCTGAACGAGCAGGAACGATCAAATCAAGCCCAAATCTGAGAATTTCCCCAAATAGCCGTATAAACACAGCATGCCTCCCTTCATGCGATGTGGTTAGATCTTCAGCGGTACGTTGCAGGCAATGTTGCTGATGTGTGCATTCTCTCTGAAAACGTCCTCAGACAGATGTAGACGAGACCCCAGCTATTCTGCAGTGAGGAGAAAGCTTCTGTTTCCAATCCTGTCTCTGCATGTGTGAGAAAAGTATGTGACCTTGTAGCGGCCAAAGTGGACTTTAAGTTTAAATAAATAAAAAATGTTTAAAATCGCTTTAAAAGATAAATAATAATTTACTTTAAAGGTCTAATTTCATAGATAGATATATTTATTGATTAACATGATTAATTTTATATAGGATGGTTAAAAGAATAATAATTCATGTTGGATTTGGATTAAAAATGTGTACTGTCTCTTTAAGAACGGACGAGCCGGCATCCTTAGGCTTGCGCTTTTTAGTTTTCATTTTCAGATCGCAAGGAACCGTGGAAGCGAACAGTCTTCTTACCTGCTGTTGCTCTTCAACTCCCAGAAACTTTAAACCTTTCTATTTTCATTATAGGATACTTCAGTTAGTTCATTTACGTTTTGTAAGCTTTAAGAAGAACAATAAACTTCGATTATCATTTCAACACCTTGTGGAGTGGATTTATTTCAATTACATGGACATTGGACAGTAGAAACAGTAACTTTGGTTTAGAGAATATCAGCGTAAGGAAAAAGCACTATCCTCACGGTCTCACCAAGATCAAACCTCTATAGACCTATTAACCCTTAGATGTCAAGACGTTGCTATACCTCCTAATCAATCATTTTGGGCCCCTTATTAGTGATCTATAGCACACTGGTGAATTGCGTATTGTGCAGCTGGATTTAGAGCGTGTCGGTGTGTTTTTGGTTTCATCAGAACGCAAAAAATGATTGAAGCACGAAAAAGGCATGTACTATTTCTCTTAATTAATCATGGATGTGGTTAATTTTGGGCATAATGTGAAATAAACCAATCAGTGTGCCAGATGTCATAGTTTTTTAAGAGCCAGGTGAGCTCTGACTTTGGCTCATTCGTATCTTTCTTAACAGTGCGGTGCCCTGAAGATACAGGGGTTGGACAATAAAACTGAAACACCTTTATTTCATTTTAGTGTGGGAGGTTTCATGGCTAAATTGGAGCAGCCTGGTGGCCAATTTTTATTAATTGCACATTATTGCACCAGTAAGAGCAGAGTGTGAAGGTTCAATTAGCAGGGTAAGATCACAGTTCTGCTCTAAATATTGCAATGCACACAACATTATGGGTGACACACCAGAGTTCAAAAGAGGACAAATTGTCGGTGCACGTCTTGCCGGCGCATCTGTGACCAAGACAGCAAGTCTTTGTGATGCATCAAGAGCCACGGTATCCAGGGTAATGTCAGCATACCACCAAGAAGGACCAACCACATCCAACAGGATTAACTGTGGACGCTGTAAGAGGAAGCTGTCTGAAAGGGATGTTCGGGTGCTAACTCGGATTGTATCCAAAAAACATAAAACCACGGCTGATCAAATCACGGCAGAATTCATTGTGCACCTCAACTCTCCTGTTTCCTCCAGAACTGTCCGTTACCACAATCATTTATTGTGGTCTAAAACAAGGTGTTTCCGTTTCATTGTCCAACCCCTGTACACCAGCAGCTCATTTAAGAGAACATTAATGTTATTTTATTCTCTGCAGTGCATCTGTATGTGTTGTAGTATTTTCTTCCACTTATAGGTTTATGACTATGAAGCTGCTTTCACCCTGAAAGTAAAAAAAAAAAAATCACTAGACGGTGCTTCATGGCCCACTAGAGTCTGCGGCCCACTGGTTAGAAACCTTGGCCTAGATAGCATCCAATTTGTCAAAATTACTGTCCTGCTTCTCTCAGTCCAATGATACGTCCCATTTTAAAGTCTGTCAGTTGGACAGAAATTCTTCCAGGCAAGTTTAGCAGTGAATTATGTGTCACAAACAGCTTTTTTCACCAAAAGAACTTTTGTTCTTGAGCTAGTTCTGTTCGGGCTTATAAGAACCATGGCGCTGCATGGAACCGCCAAAATGTCTTATTGTATGTCATCAACAGAGCAGAAGAACCTAGTATTCTTTGGTTCCTGCTGCAAATGAACATTCCTGGTTCTGGAACCTACTTTTGTTGGTGGAAACACACCAAACCGGTTTAAAATTGGGTTTGCGAACCAGAATGGTGCCGGTTCCATGTTGGTGGAAAAGTGCTAAAAAGGTACACTACCCAAAAGTAGCCCCTAAGAGCCTTTTTGTAGCACATAGGAAAAAGAACATGTTATCTTGGCTATCTTGGTTGCTTTATTCATCAATAAGTGCAGAATAAATTAATCACAATCTTCTGTTTGTTTCAAAGCTCGACTTGCTAAGTTTGAGAACAAGTGGTAAGCTGTTGATACGCTACCTGGCCAAACAAAAAAAGTTGCCACTAAAAAAAAATGGCTACACACTCTCTAATATTTGGTTGGACCACCTTTAGCGTTGATTGCTGCACACATTCACTGTGGCATTGTTTCGATAAGCTTCTGCAACGTCTGCAAGATTTATTTCAATCCAGTGTTGCATTAATTTATTCATTTTTCACCAAGATCTTGCAGCAGCATTGATGATGGCAGAGTCTGACCACTGCACAAAGCAGCTCTTCTCCATCCAGCACATCCCAAAGAATCACAATGAGGTTAAGGTCTGGACTCTGTGGTGAACTCTCTCTCTCAATCCATGTGTGAAAATGATGATCTCATGCTCCCTGAACTCTGAACTCTTTCATAATTCCAGCCCCATGAATCCTGACATTATCATCTTGGAATATGGTCGTGTGTATCATCAGGGAAGAAAAAAATTGATCCATTGATGGAATAACCTGGTCTATATTCAGTATATTCAGGTAGTCAGCTGACCTCATTCTTTCAGATACTCACATACTGTTGCTGAACCTAAACCTGCAGACCAACTGCAGCATCTACCAACCACACATAATTTACTTACCTAAATCCAGGTAGAGACTTTTTTGTGGGGTTCAGACAGTGTACTGTATATAGGCAATGTTCTGGTTTAACATTGAAAAGTCTACTATAGTAAAAGTATAGCTTTCATTTGACCCAAAACACCAGGATACTATGCATCACTGTTCGCTCCCGTTCTGGATCTCCTAATCAACCTGCTTGTTACTGCGTCTGCTTGTTTGAACAGTCTTGTTTGGAGCTTGTTTGGACCTGTCTTGTTGGGAAGAACACACCGCGCGAACAGAAAGCTCAGATCCTTCCCTCCGAGCTCGCCATGTATTTGAGAGAGAAAATTAATCACAGCTGAAGCTTCCTGTCTGGTACCTTGGGGCTCGGTAGGAAAGCAAACGCTCCACTTTCTTCCCTTTCATTGGCGTCTGAATATTCATGCTGTATATCGGCGCCAGCGTCACTAACGCACATCAGAGAAGGCTTGTGTGCTCGTTGCTGCATTACGTCCTTGATTATTTCCAAAAGTAGTGACTCCTGAAGGCCCCAGATTTGCATGTTGAGGCTCCCATGACTCTTAGAGCTTCATGGATGCTTGAGTTCATCTTATGTAATGTGCAGTGAGACACACTCTTATGGGAGACATAAATGAGGGCTGGGAAAGTATTTATTATGGTTCATTACAGAGAAATCAGCAGTTGTAAAGATGTAAAGGTGCCATGGTATGAATGTATTGAATATTCTGAGTGGTTTGTTGAGTTGTTTGATGTATAAATAGTGAGTGTGTTGCTTTATTTAGGGATAAAATGATATAATGATTTCTAGTCTTTATTACCACTTTCTTACTTTGCCTCAGATTAAAACATGATGATTTTTCTTTTATGGTTTAATGGTGTGAAAAAATAAATAGTATATTTATACTATATTTATAATGCTTTTATTGGCTGGTTTACAATATCAAAACAACTCATAGTAGCATAACAAAGCTTATTTTAGTCTTATATACAGCTCTGAGACCCCCTAAAAATAAGAGTTTCTTTGATTTTACCAAATTGAAAACCTCTGGAATATAATCAAGAGGAAGATGGATGATCACAAGCCATCAAACCAAACTGAACTGCTTGATTTTTTGCACCAGGAGTAAAGCAGCATAAAGTTATCCAAAAGCAGTGTGTAAGACTGGTGGAGGAGAACATGCCAAAATGTATAAAACTGTGATTAAAAACCAGGGTTATTCAACCAAATATTGATTTCTGAACTCTTAAAACTTTATGAATATGAACTTGTTTTCTTTGCATTATTTGAAGTTTAAAAGCTACGCATCTTTTTTTGTTATTTCAGTCATTTCTCATTTTCTGCTAATAACTGCTCGAAATGACAATATTTTTATTTGGAATTTGGGAGAAATGTTGTCTGTAGTTTATAGAATAAAACAACAATGTTCATTTTACTCAAACGTATACCTATAAATAGCAAAATCAGAGAAACTAGAGAAACTTTAGAAACTGATTTTTTCCAGAGCTATATTCTAGATCATCTAAAAAAAATTAAATATCATTGAAAAGTTACTTTTTTCAGTAATTCAGTTAAAAATGAGAAACTCGTATATTATATAGATTATATAGATGTATTACAGAAAGAGGGATATGTTTAAGGCATTTATTTATTTTGTTGTGATTTTATTAAAATTGTGGCTTACAGCTAATGAAAACCCAAAAACAGAGTCTCAGAGAATTTTGAATATTATATAAGACCAATTGGTACTTTTGGCAGTGTGGACAGTGTGCCAAATCCTGCTGGAAAATGAAATCTTCATCTCCATAAAAGTTGTCAGTAGCAGAGGGAAGCATGAAGTGCTGTAAGATTTTGTGGAAAACAAAACTGCACTGATTTTAGACTTGATAATAAAACACAGTGGATCAACACCAGCAGATATCAGACATGACTCTCCAAACCATCACTGATTGGTGGAAACTTCACTCTAGACCTCCAGCAGTTTGGACTGTGTGTCTCTCCACTCTTCCTCCAGACTCTCTTGATTTACAAATGAAATGTAAAATTTACTGATGATTTTGAAACAAAGATTCTTAGGCTTAAAGATGGTACCACAGATGATTTGGAAGCAGATTTGAATGAGTGTTCCTATAATCTGTTTATTTTTGTGTGTTTTATTCCTTTTTAAGATCAAATAAAAAGACTCAAGAGTCACATCAAGTAGAGTATTCACTCTTCTTGACCTGATTCCCAACTTCACCTATCCGTCGTCTCACTCTCCACTGCTTTGTGCTTCACAGAGGCCTCATTATCCACCCAAACTCCAGACAGCGCAGCTCACCTACGTGATTTCCAACTGCACCCTGCTGACCGCAACACTGAGCCAACAGGAAAGCTAAGACTGTGCGTCACATAAACAAAAGCTGTTCCAAAGACATTCTGTCAGCCTATTCTGACAGATCGGAGACTCTCTTTTAAACTGATTTTTAAACCATTCTGCTATTCACCACCAGAGCTTTCTTCAACCATTCAGACCATTATGTACATTCCACTAAAAGTCTGCATAAAAAAGCTCTTTAACTACTTGGCAGCTACAATAATATCATACATCATACAGAGCATAACCGTCCAGTCTGTTGTCTCAACATCCCGAACAGCCAAAACTGGGGAGTTGATTTTCACTCTTAAAGTATGGATTTATCTGGTGTTTAGTATCCAAAATACAGTGCAAGTCCACAGAGAGTTAATTCAACTTTGCTTAATTATTTGACTTTTTTAGTTGGAGACAATGAGATGTCAGCACCATCCTGTTACTCATGTATAAACTAAAAAAAATATCTAGCTATAGAGTCTACTTAATACACAACAGTAAGCAACAATTTGCATCTTTACCTTGGGTATTTAGTTTATATAATGGCTATAGTGTCTGGCCACAGTGTTGTATAATACTGTATAATACTGTGTATAAGTATAATACTGTGCTGGCAAGAACCAAGAACTGAGCTGTTTTTTTCTGTGTTAAGAATCTAAAATGCAGACTTATTTTATAATTATGACTTATTATACCATAATAATGACTTAGTATCTCATAAATATAACTTAGGTTCTTAAACTTATGACTCATTTTATCACAATAATGATTTCCTATCTCATAATTATGACTTCGTGTCTCATCATTATTACTTACAATCTCATAATTATGAGTCCCTATATCATAAATATGACTTAATATCTCATAATTATGAGTCCCTATATCATAAATATGACTTAATATCTCATAATTATGAGTCCCTATATCATAAATATGACTTAATATCTCATAATTATGAGTCCCTATATCATAAATATGACTTAATATCTCATAATTATGAGTCCCTATATCATAAATATGACTTAATATCTCATAATTATGACTAAGAATCTCATAATTATGACTTACTATCTCATAATAATTACTCAGTATCTTATAATTATCATTTAGTTTCTCATTATAAGGGCTTTCTTATATGAATGATTTACTAACTCATTTTAATGACTTACTGTCTCATTTAAAATGCTTACTATGTCATAAATATGACTTACTGGATGAGCCTTATTTTCAAGTGGTGGAAATGGGCATCCATACAAAAAGATAGGACATATAATTAAGTCTATAACTGAAGGTAGGTCATAGACATTTTAGATTAAACATCAGTCTGGTGTGGATATATAAAAAAAACATATATTATATTATATGAATACATAACAAGTGCCTGACACTTAGAAGGAAATTGAGTATATATAAATCAAAATGTAAGTATAAATAATGTGAAAAAAACAATGAGATAGTTATTTAGGTAGTATATTTGACTACTGAGAGTTTCCTACACTCAAAATGTAAATGGTCGAACGTTCTCTGAACAGCCGAAATGTGCGACCATTTACATTTTGAGTGTAGGAAACTCTCAGTAGTCAAATTCGTCAATAGGTTGTTTTAGAGTGAGAGTAGAGAAAGAGTGAGTGGAGTGAGAAATGGCAGGTTTGATTTGAGAGCGTGAGATTATAGCTAATTGCACGAGTCTTACAGCAATACGTGAGAATCGACAGCCCCAACAGTAACTTGAGAGAGTAGACACCCTGCTTCCAGCTGATCTATGCATCTATGTTCATTAAAATCTAGCAAGACTCGGCTGTGAAGCTGAAATGAAGCCCCCTATGTTTTCTGTTCCATACTGAAGAGAAGAGATGCCTTTACACTGCAGCCTATATGACTGCATCATTAGCCATTATCTGTCTTTATAATATCAGAACATAACCTTAACTTCACTTCAGTCTCTGAACCTCGTCTCTAAGATTTTTCATTCACTGCCATTGATATTAATGACGGCATTATCATGGCATTTTATCCTCGGCTTTACATGAAATATTACTGTGGCATTTTGTGGAATATTAATACGGCGGTTCGTCTCTGTGGTTCCATTACGTCAGGTTTGTTCTTTACTCTAAAGAGAGGTAAAACTAGCAATATGGGTTCTAGTGCAAGCGTGTTAGTGTTTTATAATCCTTTTAAGATTGAAAGGATAATTTGGGGGGTTGTTTCGGGGTTAATGAGTTCAGAGATCAGAGTCAGGAATAGAGTTACAGCTGTATGTAGTGTTCATAAGACAGAAAGCCATTTTTATGATTAATACATTTCAAATTTATGAATGATTTTGAGGCCCTTAAATGGAAAGGCTAAAACATCTACATAATTAAAGACAAATTTATTAAGCAGACTTCATTGGAAATGCTGGGTGACAAAGAAATATAATGTTAAAATTATTAAAATGTTGAGTCGATAAAAAAAAAAAAAACAGTAAAAGAAGAGCTGCTTTAACTAATGTCACAGATACAGAACCTAAATATGGATGCACTGTGGGAGAAAGCAGTGGGACAATTTAAAATGTAGCTATTAAGATATGCCTGAACACGCAGGTCAGTTTCCTCTGCTGAGACGCTCAAAAGCGCCGTGCTGTTAAGATACGAACATGCCAAAGTCAGAGCTCATCTGGCTCTTAAAGGGTATAACAAGTAACACACTGATTGGTTTATTTCATGTTACGCCCAAAAACACACCCATGATTAATTAAGAGAATTAGTACATGCCTATTGCACATTTCGAGATGCACAAGACACACCGATACACACAATCCAGCTGTGTGATGTGTGATGTGCAATTCACTGATGCACTATAGGCTCTATGCACTAAAATAGGGCCCATACAGTCTCTTCTCAACCTTTAAGCATATGTGAAAAAAAAATGATGAAAATGCCGATTTACAAAGAAAGCCGGTTATAACTTTTGTAATTATTTTCAAAAATGTAATAATCACTAGAGCTTAGATCGGGCACTAAATATCCGTCTGTAATTTTGAGCCCAAGCACAATTTAAACTTGACATTTTTTTGTGTGTTAAATCATTTCGGGCTGTTCGAATGAGCGGAATCTGTTCAGAATGATGGTAATTAACATTGCAACACTGAAGAAGCACAGTATTATGTAATATTTAAGAAAAAATGTTTAGAAGAACAGATTTCCAAAAGATTAAAACATGAACAGTGTGAACAATGATCCACAATGACAAGGTCTGAATGATTTTCCTCTGATCTAATATAATTTAACATGGTTTAAGAATATAAAATAAATTCTAAACAAACTATTTTTTTTATATTGAGCTTATAGTCTAAGTGCAAAAACACACACAAAAAAAACAGTAATAAGGCTATGAACTGCACAGTGCTGCAAGTCAAGTGCGTAATATGGACGTGAAGTGGAGTGTGCACTGCGCAATTGTGCAACTTTTTTTGTTAACACAGTTTAATTTATTATTTTGCCATATTGTGATTTTTTTTATGCCATAGATTTATATAAAATAAACATAGCATAAAAAAACAGATGCCTATGTCACAGACTATATTCATGAGCCCGAGGAAAGTGGTGGGAAATCTCGACTTGGACCTCGAGAATCTAAGCTATAATAATTACCTTCACCTAAGCAATTGTGACAACACCAGAAAACAATAAGAAAACAAGCCTTTGTGTGCAGCGAGGAGATGGGACTCTAATTGTTTCTGTCCATGAGTGCAGCAGATAGCGGCTAATAGCGTTTATTGGCTAACCGTGAGCGAGCGGAATCCCCCGATGGCTGAGCCGGAGAAGTGACCAATCATTCGCAGAGCTTTCCAGCTAAGTGATGCGTGCAAACTGCACGGGGCTAATTTCCCATAATCCCACAAGGTTGTAAATCATAACGGTGTAGACGTGCGCTTTATGGAGCTGCAGGCCTTATTGCTCTCCATTTAGCGGCAAGAGCTCACGCGGGGAATGCGGCGCTGTAATGATGGCTGAAGTTGGGGTCCATTAAAAACACAATGAGTTTAAGAGAAGCTGAAGAGGCCCCGGGTTAGTGCTCAGCAGCTCTGTGTGGAAAAAGGTGCACAAAGCTCAGAGAAAGCGAGTCTGTTTTAAAAAAGCACCACCTTCAGATCAGGAAGAGGCAGAAGCCTGCAGCTAACGAGGCAAGTGTGTGTTTATGCGTTTGAATATTCATGGCTCTGGCAGAAAGTGACTGTGTGTGTGTGTGTGTGTGTGTTTGTTTCTTTGGCCTCCCTGAGGTAAATTGCAGCTCCTGCGCATCACATTTTTTTCAGCTGTCCGCTAAAATATGACAGTGATTACTCTATGTATGTAAATGAGGGAGCTGATGAGCTGCTAGCTTAGCATTTCATAATGTTTCCAGCACAAACTCATTTAGTCACAGAGTGGAGAGGGTTAGAGAGGAGCTGGAGGAAATGGCCTCCTTCCAGATGTTTGCAAACAGAATGAGTTCATGTGAACTGAGCTGGGGTTGGATTTGAAATGTTTTTACTACCAATATATTCCAAGATGCTTCACTTGATCATGTCTTGATCAACAAAACCCAAGCAGTGATGAGGAAAACGATGCTAATTTATTCATGTGGAACACGTGGTGTACAGAGAATCTACAAAAGCCCAATAGAAACACTACTTCAGGCCAGAAACCACCACTGGGATGCACTTTTTGTAAGTTTACAGCACTGACTGTAGTCCACCTGTTGCTTCACAATTCACAATTCACAATTCACAATACACATTCAATAGATAGCAGATACTGGATTTTCTCAGTCAGCTTTATGAGGTAGAGTCTCCTGGAATACAGGCTTTCAGTTAACAGCTGTGCTGAACTCATCAAGAGTTAATTACTACTACATTAATGTCTTGCTTCTTAAAGTGTTTGAGAGCATCAGTTGTAAAGTAGTGAAGAGGTAGAGTTACAGGTATACAGTGAATAGTGAATATTTAAGTCATGTTCTAATCCAGATTATTATGGTAAGAACTACTTAAATGAGTAACTTTCAAGAATTGCCATGTGCCCACCCAGAGAGAGCAAGGCCAATTGTGCTCTCTCAGGGCTCTGGTAGCTGATGGCAAGCTGCATGACCAGGATTTAAACCAGTGATCTAAACCACTGACCCTAAATAGCTCTTAAGCCTCCTGTTATGTTACGGGTCAAATTGACCCGTTTAAATGTTTGAAGATCTAGGAAAAAATAGTTAAACATATTTTTTTCAGTATAAAACTTCTTCTGCTTGAATTAGTTAATGTAATCTACAATAACTAATAAAAAAAAACTAAAGCAAAAAAAAAAACTAAAGCAAAATATGGTGTTTGAATGTTATTTAAAGCTATTATGTCTAATATGTTGGTCTTTGAAAAGTAGTAAGTTAGTGAAACATTACAAAAAGTTTGAACATGTCTTTTTATTTTTATTTTTTTAAAAACGAATGATTATCCTGATTGAACCATTACGTGTTAGAGGTAAGGAACACCATTGCACTAAATATTAATATAACAATTAGAAATGTAGTTAGTAATACAATATTCACTCTGCTTGTTTGGATTTTTTTTTATATAATTATTATTTTGGATAATTAAACATGCACTGGATTAAACTGACCCGGGAACACCATTGCTTTTCCTGACATATGAACATAACAGGAGGGTTAAGGTTGGTACAGAGTGCTAATGCTGGATTCCACATGGAGCTCTGTGTCTGAAGTTGACGGATAAATTTAACACATTGCACCAAACACCCTTATGTCTGCTCTTACCATTTTATAGAGGATTAACCTACACTAGAACATCTTAACCCAGATCAATGGCTTAGTTCTGAAGCTTTGGTAAATTTGTAGTTCTATAAATACAGACTGTTCATCTGTTTCCCACCACCTACTATGCAGAGAAACAGATACAGACCTACAGTTTGGACGGTGGAGCTTTGTCTATGAGCTAGCACATGGTATTATTGTTTCGGCTAATCAGCTTGTCATTGGCTTTATGCCACTTTTCTTCAGTATTGGGTTTATTCAAAGACTCAGAGACCATCCCTGTAATTGTGCACTCTTACACACTGATACTGACTGCTGTTCACTGGATAGCAGAATACCCACAGAACTGATATTTAGCCATTCCTCACTCAAAGGTTACATGCAACTGAGTCCTCTCTGCTCATTCCAATTATGAGGGTGGAACAGGTTCCAATAATGCGAAACTTAATAAAGATTTGCCAATTAAACAGAGGGAGACGCAGACAGTATTACTTCTTCTGGCTTAATTGGATAATTCCCTTATTAGCGCACCCTCGCTAACACCGACTGGCTTTCAGTTGGAGGTGTGAAAGGGGAAGAATGAAAGTAATTAAGTAGAACACCCAGGGAAATAGTGTCCAAGTTGGCATTTCCAGAGGAGTCAGTGCCAGTGTAGTAGTATTAGAGAGAGAAGCAGGCTTTCTAATAGAAGGATGTTGTTGATTGGTACTGGCTAGGATCCTTCCCTCTCGCATTAGAACTGAATATTATTACCTCACTTCAGCAGCAACATAACAGTTTCTTTTTTTGTTTGTTTTTCTTTCTATTTTATTTTTAGCTTTTTACAATTTTCTTTGAATATTTTACAAGCCAATGTTTTTAAAATGAAAGCATTAATAATTATTTATTACATAAAGCTTCATATCATAAAAGTTGGGACAGTATGGGAAAGGCTAAATAAATAAATAAATAAATTAATAAATAGAAATGTTTCTTGCATTCACTTTGAAGCTGATGTCCATAAGTTTTGGGATTTGGGGGATTTAGGTCTGCTGAGAATGGGTAATGTGGAAGAACCTTTTTAAACTGGGTGGGTGTGATGCGGTCTCCTTTCAGAGCAGATGAATCCGATTCCAGGTTATGTTCAGTCAGAGATAGAGATAGAGATAGAGAGAGAGAGGTTGTCAATTTTGTCAGTGTAAATAAATGAGCTTCTGGGCTCTGAGTTTCCCCTTCTGAAGTCTCCATTGCTCCACCAGCCGCTCGCGTTCAGTAAAACTGAGCCGGATCCTCTTTTAAAGGCTGTACGTGTGACGTAAGTACGTAAAGACACGTGACGTGGCCAGAAGAAGAGCTCCTGCAAAAAGTGACCCGACACCCCAGTTTTTAGAATGAATATATTATTATGCTTAGCAGGGATGGCTGTTCAAGCACACTGGTACCATTAAACATAATATTTTGTATTTTGTTCCACTCAGAAATGCTTCTGCTCTCAGTTTAGAAACTAAATAATATGTACTGGCACTTTAACTTTAACTGGTTTAATTGCAGACAGTATGAACCTAAGACAATTTGCAACACATTCCACGCAAAGTGTTTCAGGTGTTATTCCCCCCCCCCCCCCCCCCCCTTCGTCCTGCAAACTCACCTCACAACACATTATTGCATTTTCCATTTCAAAATTCTCCAAACATTATCTGTTGGCCACTCTCTTTTTCCACAGCCCTTCTTTGTAATGTGTGCAGTGTGTGGTAATGCATTGTCTTATTGAAAAATTCATAACCGTTCCTGGAAGTTATGATTTTGTTGTTCTGTATAAATCAGGGATGTCCAAAGTTTTTTTGTTGTGGGCCAGAAGGAGAAATATATTTGAAGTCACGGGCCACAGACTCAAATAATGAATATTACACACCATTTTACTTGACTTTGTCATGGTGTGCACAGAATACAGATACTCGCAGATGCAGTAAAACGGGTTGTTTATTAAAATAGCAGGCAGAAAAAAGGGTAGTCGTACAAACAGAGTTAGAGCACCGAAAAACAGAAGCAACGTAGGAATAACCATACCATGAGTGAGAGACAGTCCAGAGTTCAAACACAAGCAGGCCAACATCAGAGGTAATCCAAAATCGAACAAACGTGAAACAGTCCAGGTCATACACAAAAATCCACAATCAGAGATAATCCAAAAATCGGCGTCGAGAAAAACAAAACAAGGTCATACACGAAGATAACAGAGACAAAAGATAGTAACGCTTAGTAATGAGGAAAATCCAACAATACCCGGCACAGAAGTGTGTGAGAGGTGTCCTTAAATAGTGCCAGACTAATATTCGGGGCTTCCTGGTTGGAGCAGGTGAGGTGACGTGTGACTAGGTGTGTGCGTGTCAGCGGGTGGTGCGTTCTGGGTAATGTAGTTGTTAGACTGAGAACCTCTGTCAGAGCTGGGTGCGTGAGAAACAGAGGAGCTAACAGCACCAGATGTGACAGACTTATTAACTTTATCTATTATTGACAGTGTTGTGTAAACTAAGATTTTTCAAATTGATGTTTCATTTCATGATGTCTCTTAATATTAAACTCCTTTTTTTCTGCGCTACAACTTCACCCTCTCAGCTTTTAGACTCTTTGGCCCGTTTTCCTGTGCTACAACTGCGCACCCTCTCCGCTTTTAGACTCTTTGGCCCGTTTTTTTCTGAGCTACAACTTCACCCTCTCCGCTTTTAGACTCTTTGGTCCATTTTTCTGCGCTACAACTTCACTCTGACACCTAGCGTTCAAACTTTGAATCTCACATTATAAAAACCTGCTTAACAGCGGGACAACTTTCTTTCTATTTCTAAAATACCTCGCGGGCCGCTCCAAAAAAGGAAACGTGCCGCAAATGGCCCGCGGGCCGTAGTTTGGACACCCCTGATATAAATCTATTTGTGAGAAATGCCTTGTTTTAATGGAAAGCAGTTTGTCCAATTTACTGACTCTCAAGCATTTTAACCTCTGCTTGAATTACTCCTGGAGATACAACATCTTGCATTGTTAATCTTTATAGACTCTTCTCTGATCTGCTGAATTAAGGCTAAAACTCTGCCGGATAGATGTGTTTCAGTGAGTCAGTGACCTGAGTTAAATATGACTGTATGTGGACATTTAGGTCAGCCTAGACCACAGGGACTTACAGGAATGCATGTCAGCTGTGTTAAAGGTAAATTAAAGAGTTTGAAAGCACAAGAGAGGCAAACAGATGCGTGCAAATTGCTTAATTCCTGTACTTTAAAATGTTCCATATTAACACATAATAGGAACACCCAGAAGAGCCTCAAGAAGCAAGTCTAATGGCCAAAATAGACCTAAATACACCGCAAAGCTGACACATGTTTTTTCACTAAAGGAGTTGCTGGCTGTTCACACAATTGATCATATCATTTTGAAAAGTATCATATTGCCTGCATAACTGCTTGAAGGTGCTCACACTGGGATTTTTCTACCAAAGAGTTTTTTGTCTTAGTTTATTTAATAATTATTAATTAATTTGAAAAAAAATTGTGCCAAAAGTTTTACGAAAAAAAAAAAAAAAAATCAGATTACATGCAAAAAGAAGCAAAAAACGAAACAAAATGAAACAAAAGCAAATTAGAGATTCCCACAGTAAAAGCCCCTAAGGTGACATCATGTTAAAAAAAAATAAAAAAATAATAATAAGCCATGACTTATTAAGGCATGGGAATGAAATCCTAAGGCATGGCTACGACTTATTAAGGCGTGGGAACAAGATCCTAATTTGTGGCTACGACGTATTAAGGGTTGGGAATGAGATCCTAGGGCATGGCCACGGCTTATTAAGGCATGAAATCCTAAGGCATAGCTATGACTTATTAAGGCATGGGAACAAGATCCTAATTCGTGGCCACGACTTATTAAGGCTTGGGAATGAGATCCTAGGGCATGGCCACGACTTATTAAGGCATGGGAATGAGATCCTAAGGCATGGCCATGACTTATCAAGATGTGGAAATTAGATTCTAGGGCATGGCCATGACTAATTAAGACGTGGGAATGAGAAAATTTTATTCAATTATTAAATCTCATTTCCACGTCTTAGGATCTCATTCTAGTGCTTTAATTAACTCATTCCCACACATTAGATTCTCGTTGCCACACCTTAATAAGTCCCAGCAAAGTCTTAGGGTCTTTTTTTCATGTCTTAATAAGTTGTGACCATGCATTATTATTATTATTATTATTATTATTATTATTATTATTATTATGTTATTATGTTATTATGTGTTATTATTATGTTATTATGTATTATTATGTATTATTATAATGACCATGTCTTAGAATTTCATTCACATGCCTTAATGCCTTAAGTTATGCTCATGTTTTTTTTTTTTTTTTTTAACGTGATGTCACCTTAGGGGCTCTGTAGATTAATGACAGTATATTGTGTAAAAAAAATACTGTTCATTAGTTAATTCATAGTTAGTTTATTTTAGTTAATTATGTGCCAAAAGTTACAACAACAAAAAATAAGATTTCATACAAAAAGAAGCAAAAAACTATATAGATTCCAAAGTAAAAGCCCCTCAGGTGACATCATGTTAAAAAAATAATAATGCATGAGCATAACTTAAGGCATTAAGGCATGTGAATGAAATGCTAAGACATGGTCACGACTTATTAATGTGTGGGAACGAGATCCTTGTGCATGGCCGTGACTTATTAACGTGTGGGATCTCATTCTCATGCCTTAATAAGTCGTGGCCATGCATTAATTAAAGTCAGGGCTGTAGATTAATGACATCATAGTGTGTAAAATAAAACACTGACTCTATTAAAAGGTGAGAAATTAAATCCAGGCAGAATGCTGAATGCTGGATGTTTTTTACGAGCACTTTTGGCAGATGACACAGCTGCACAAAAACACTCATTTGCTAATTTAGACATTATTCAACATGGCTGTAATTATCATCAGTAAAAGCGGAAGATAAATATATCCTGCGTTTAAAAAAAGGTGTGTAGGAGGAAATTCATCAGGAACTATGAATGTTTCTCTCCCACACGACATGACTCTACACTCTTATCTGCTTCAGTGAGAAGCTGAACCCGAATGGTTTTTCTGTCGGTATTACCCACACTCTACGAGCTGCATTTAACCGAGCCACAAAACATTATTCAACTGGATGAGCAATGCTCCGGGCAAGTGGTCAGCTTCACGCAGAGTTCGGCAAACCGTGCGGATCCTCAGCTGTCAGACGGGCCCTGATTTCCCATTCAGGATCATTTGTTTCCATCAATCAGCCGAGTGCAAAATCAGATCCAGCAGTGGCTGAAAGGAGGATTCAAAGCCTGGCCTATAATTCTTTACCACTGTGTGAAAGATCATGTTCCCTCTGGCCATGCGGTCATAAAGAGTCAAATATCCCAACCTTCCTGCGTATTGCCCACACGGGAGCCCCTCCAACACCTTGCCAGCCTCAATTCAACGACTGTAGGCACAGCGTAACTCATAGCCCATTAGGAAGAAGCAGTAAATGAGAATATAGTTATATCATACTGGAATGATGTGCTTTATTACCCATTTCTGGCTAAAAGGTTTAAAAAGAGAAGCTATTTTTAGTGTTTTACTCCACTTATCTCCTCTTCTTAATGTGATTGTTGGATCATTCTAAAGGAACATCAACTTTTGCTATTAAAAAAATGTCTTTTTATAAATTAACCCTTAAATTTAGACTATGTTATTACATAAAACATCAGCAGTTTGAACACACACATGACAGATGAATTTCTTTTTTATTATTCTCATTTTAGGTAACACTTTACTTGGATGGTCCATTTGATGGCCTCTTCGATGTTCAGCTAACATTCAACTACATGTCTTTTAAATGCAAAAGATAAAACTAAAAGGTGATAGTAATTGATTCTCTATTGAATATAACCCTACATTCAACTCTAACCAAAATGCTTATCTTAATATTTTAGGATTGGGTTTAGGGTTAGATTTTAAGCTTAGGTTAAGGTTAGGGTTAGGGTTAGGTGTAGGGTTAGATTTTATGGTTGATTAAAGGTTAAGGTTAGGGTTAGGTGCACGGTTAGGTTCTATTTTGAATCATTTACATTCAACATGGGGTTAAGTTACATTTAATGGACATTCAATTCAGTGTTAGTTGAATGTCAGTTGAGCATCAACAAGGACATAAAATGGACCATCCAAGTAAAGTGTTACCTTATTTTATTATTATATTTTTTGTTGTTGTTGCATTTATTTAAAGCTGGAGGGTACCAAAAAAAGTGACATTTGTCTTAAAAAATGCACTTTTGGTCATGCAGCCTGCCATCAGCTGCCGGAGCCCTGAGAGAGCACAATTGGTCTTGCTCTCTCTGGGTGGGTACAGTAGATGGCGCTCTTTCCCCTCATCACTCCTAGGGGGATGTGGATCAGCACAAAGTGTCTGTGATGATACTCGACAAGTCTGACTTCACATGTATCAGAGGAGGCATGTGCTAGTCTTTACCCTCCTGGTGTTGTGACATCACTAGTGATATCGTGATATACAGCTGAACAGCAGCTAAATAGGTGAGACAACTGGTCTAGCTACAGGCCCTCCATAATTATTGGCACCCCTAGTTAAAATGTGTTAAAGGTAAATGCCGTAAAATATATATATTTTTTTGGTAGAAGCAACAGTACCGACACCAGGGGCACACATGATATCATTTAACATATTTATTTTTTTTATGTGTGTTTTATTTTTTTTTCACAAAATAAAGGCACTTGAATTAAAGCTTAGATTTTTCTCTTTTTTTGCATTGTTGTCCTAGATTAAAAAATAAATAAATTAGAAGTAAAAAAAAACACTTATTAACCAGGGGTGGTAATAATTATGGAGGGCACTGTAAATTGGGAGAAAAATGGGGGAAAATTAGAAACAAAAAAATTTTTTTTTAAAATATGATACGCACCATCCAGTAGGTTATCATCAACAAATCCAAAACTCTGGGTCTGTATGGTATGAGGATTTGTCGGTACACTGCTCTGATAGAAGTAGAGACATCTCCTCTGCTACATACAGATCTTATCTACCTGTAGCAGATTTTAATACATTCGAATGGGCAAAAACACAGATCTCTGAAAGCACCATGATGAAGGGTTAAGGAGATGAAGAGATGAAATAAAAAAGGCAGAAGTGATCAGAGATATGGGGGGTGGGGGGGGGGGGTGTATGAGCAGGCCTCCACTCCCTCAGGCTCTGTGCTACATAGGCCACTGGGCCACTGGCTCTGCTAGCAACACAGCAGCTCCAGCGAGCGAAGCAGGAGAGCACATATTTGGCTCTGCTTTGCACTTCACAGAGATGCCTCTGCTAAATAATTAATATCCTGAGAAGTTATTAGGAAGCCCTTACTGGAAATGCAGCTTAACGCGCCCTGCCTGGCTGCCCACGGCTCACGTGAAGTGAAGTGCTGGCCTAGCTGGGCTTAGCTTAGCGCTGGTAGCATGCAGGTTCAGGTTCCTAATGTCAGGCAGGAGTTGTGTGACCTGTGGTGGATCTGGCAGGCGGTTTTATTCAACAGCCAACACAAGTTGAACAAATATGTGAAAACTTGAATTCCTGTAAAACACAGAAAAAGATTAGCTTCCTGTGCCTGTGTGACGTAACGCTAAGTGCGCTGTTTCACATTAAAAGTCCTCGCTAAATTCCGTGCTCTGCATTTAAAAATTAATTAAACGATTACTCAAGGCACAGAAAATGAATTGATCAACTTTTTAAATCGAGTAACTCGAATTACTCAAGTAATCATTCCACCTCCAGATCATTTTAAACAGATGACCTCTCTAAATATTGACATGCCTGTCAATGCCTGTGTTAACTGTTATACCTCTGTCTATATAACACTGAACTTCGGAAGCCCTGAGGAGTTTAGACAGCAGCAGTTTGCTTGCTGAAGCTAATCAGGCATCACTCCACGCTGTCAGTAATTGCAAGCTCCACCTGTCTGCTGGCAGGAGCACCTCCGCCCTCATCAGCCGCCTCCTGCTGACTCAGGGTGTGACTGATACTCAGGGCTGGTGTAATTTTAAACGCATTGACTCCTCTGGAGGATCTGCAGCCATGTCACCTCATGCGTCAGGAAACCTCTGTTCATCCGGATTCTGATTAAAGACCTGTCAGTCATTGTTTGGAACAGATTGCATTTCTCTTTTCTCAGGGTCCTCAGGAGCATCCCTTGGCCGTCCTCCACTGATTGGAGGAACACACAGGCTTTGTGTGGTCGGGGTCGGATGACACGCTTTATGTTGACAGGAAGGGGGTAACGAAGGGAGCTGGTCTGAGCTCAGTGATGAGACAGCACTGTGGGTTAACCCTTTCAGACCTGAATTATCTCCAGTGATGGAAAAAAAAATGTAGGAATGCTGTTTTCTGTCTGTAATGCACAGAAAAAAAGAGTAATATTCTATCATAAAATCTATATAGCAAATAAATCAATTTTATCCATATCCAAAAAAATATTTAATAGTTTTATTTTTATTCCATTGCATTGAAGTCCTGTGTGTAATATTTTATGTTGACCTTTTTATTTCATAAACCATCCCTAAACAGAGTTAAAAATGTTCTAAATCACATCTATTGGCTCAATGGCTCTAGTACTTCAGTTTCTCCAATGTGGTGGCGGGACCAAGCTACTGTTTTATAGGCTTTATCAAGAAATAATCTGAGAACATGTTCAAGAAGAAGTAAACTAGTCTTTGAAGGTGCTAGTGATTGGATTGGATAATTGGCTTTCTATATTGGGGAAAAAATGAAATAAATACATGGTTAATATTTAGTTTGAATATCTCATTTGGCTAAAACAACATGCAGTATTTTAATTTGTATTTTAATCAGTTTACCAAACTTTGGGGGAAAAAAAATGTGCAGATTGATTCTATAAACAAAAACAGAAATTGTGCCCAAACCTGTTTAATTACTTTCCCAAAACCAAAAATCGTTCATTTGTGCCCCACTCTCCCCGACAGCAGGTAGTGATTTAACAACATGAATCAACATGATTTTATGATTTATTTCACACAGAAAAAAAGATGAATTTTAAAAATTAATGTGAAATATGATGCATAATTTAATCATGAAGAGTAGTTTGCTTGAAAACACTTTATTACAGTCAGAGTTGTTTACAGTGGTGGTGAATAGAGAGGTATCAATTCTTAGACTGATTTTTTGGGGGTTTGGCTTAAAATTCATTGGCATGTTTTTATAATGTGTAATATTGACACTGCTGTGCTGATCTACAGTACTCTGCCTGCAGCCTTGTGCCAGTGACTGCAGCACAGCAGTGCCAATATTCCACCTTATAGCACTCTCTCTTGTGTATTTTTGCGTAATTAAAGTTAACCATTTGAACTCTAGGTTGTTCTGTCGTGTTTTTTCTTAGCTTTTCTCAGTTTCTCTTTCAGGTCTTATAACACAGTAATTATATCAGACAGACACATGCCCTGATCTCTTTTACTCCAGAAGCCATACGGCTGCTCAAAAATATCATCATTTAAAATGTAAAAGGAAGCAGAATTGTTCTATTTTCCTGGAACTGATCATGTTTTGGTCCAAATTTTACCAAGCGCCTGTTTTCTTTTTTTTTTTTTTTTTTACTTATTTTTGAATGTATAGACTTTAAATATATTCACACCTAAGATATCTTTTCAAAAATGGTTAGACTACAGTGTTCTTGAGTTGAAAGCATATAAATATTGATAATAGTTCATTACATGGCTTATTAATTATTACTTTGATAAAATACATGGAGAAACAGCATCAGGCAGAGTTATTTATTTTTCTTGATAATCAATAATCACACCTCTAGGATACATGTAGATACTAAAAACCTGACCCTCAGAGCAGCCTATGCCTTTCAGTATTTTAATCAGGACACATAAAGAAAACTATATACAAAAATGTAACTTTTTTAGTCTAAATAAATAAAAATGTTTAGTGCCAAATAAATGCTTAGTAAAATGTGCGAGTACAATAAAAACCATATAAAGTAGTGCGCACACCATACCTAGCTTTAGTTTGAGTAAAGCAAGTAGTTTATTCACACTTTTTTTCTGTGGACACTTTTGAGTCTTTATTTACTGATATTATTTGGTTTGAAACATCATATAAATATGTTTGAAGCACTAAAGGTAAATAATATTGGTTGGGGAAGGAGATTTTTCACTTTTTAAGGTGTTTTTCTCAATGGGTTTCTTGTAGATTTAGCTTTACCGCAATGGGATGTCATTGCATTTTTTAGAAAGAGTAAGCTCCGCCCTTTCTAACCATGTATGGATTATGTTTATGTGTGAAGGGATTCCCGAGTAAGTAAGCTGAAAACACACGGTGCAATTTTGGACAGAAAATCCATCTGTAGGGTTCTGAGGGTTACTCGTCTTTGACCACTGACCTTCACTCTGATGTTGATGTGCAGTAATCATGGACGAACAACTTTGCTATTGTACTTTATGTATTTTCATACATAATAATAGACATTTTACACTGTAAGAACAAAATTACACAAAATAGATCCCATGCACTGGACTTGAAACATCAAAGAAGTATTACAATGTGTTATACAGATACAGAAAAAAACATGACCATGTCAAAAATACTTACCTCTCAAATAGAGTTTTAAACAAAACTGGAACTGCGTTTTTGTTTTTTTCCCCGATTTCCAGTTTTGTTCGTTTGTACTTTTTAATTCTTAAACAGTAGGCTACTCGAACACAGTCACTTTGACATGCAGTAGAATAGACACTCTTCATCACCTTCTGGAAAAAAGTCCCGGGTGTGCGCCGCTTGATCGAGTGTGTGCACACGTTTTTCTAGTGACCTTTCACTGAGATTTCTCACTTTTCCCCTTGTTTTCCCCCCAACACTGTGATCCGGGCTCTGCTGCTCTCCTCTGAGCCGGGGTTCAGCGCATCCTTCAGGGTGATGGAGGAGCCTTGAGGGAGTTGCAGGAGCCGTGACTTCCACTCGTGTTCCCCTGACCACTCCACTGGAACAGAGAGAGGAGGTGAGAGGAGGGGTTAGGTTAGGATAGATGGGTAAAGCCAGGACAGTTATAGAGACACACATCTATGCTGTAGGTCTATGTTGCCCTGGTCAAATATAGCAGTTAGAGGCTCCTTTTCAGCTTTTAAAAACTAAAAAATTAACCAAAAAAAAAAAAAAAAAAAAAAAAAAAAAAAAAAAATATATATATATATATATATATATATATATATATATATATATATATATATATATATAATGGTACAACATACTCTACAGTATGTTCAGATCCAGATGTTCAATACAATGTTTTTGTGCATATTTAGAATATAAGCAGTTTTTTTTTATATAAGCATTTATAATGCTATTAAATCTTCTGGTAGAAGCTGTGCTTTATTTACAAAAAATATACACCTATTATTTTGCGGTGATGGTAATGGTAATGGTAAAAAACAGGCTACTGTATGCCTTGCCTTGCATTAAAAATCTCAATGCTGATACTGAAATGATACATTGGCAAACATTTAAAACATCATTAAAAAATTACAAGTAATAGTATATCAAACATGGAACAAAACAATTATTATTATTTTATTATTGATGATTATGGCTTACACCCAATGAAAACCCAAAAGTAAGTGTTTTAGAAGATTTTAATATAATATAAGATCAATTCGTACTTTTGGCAGTGTGGGCAGTGTGCCAAGTTCTGCTGGAAAATAAAATCTGCATCTTAATAAAAGTTGTCAGCAGCAGAGGGAAGCATGAAGTGCTGTAAGATTTTGTGGGAAAACAAAACTGCACTGACTTTAGACCTGATAATAAAACAGAGTGGATCAACACCAGCAGATGACAGACATGTCTCTCCAAACCATCACTGATCATCAGTAAATTTTACATCATTTTATTTGTAAATCAAGGGAGCAGAGTCTGGAGGAAGAGTAGAGAGACACACAGTCCAAACTGCTTGAGGTCTAGTGTGAAGTTTCCACCAATCAGTGATGGTTTGGAGAGACATGTTCATCATCTGCTGGTGTTGATCCACTGTGTTTTATTATCAAGTCTAAAGTCAAAATCTTACAGCACTTCATGTATCCCTCTACTGACAACTTTTATGGATACGGATTTCATTTTCCATCAGGATTTGGCACACTGCCCGCACTGCCAAAAGTACCAATTGGTCAATATTCTAATTTTCTGAGACACTGATTTTTGTGTTTTCATTGTCTGTGAGCTATAATCATCATCAATAATAATTAAAAAAAAGCTTAAAACAGATCACTCTGTTTGTAATACATCTACTGTATGTAATTGATCAGTTTCATATTTTGAACTGAAGCACTGAAATAAAGTAACTTTTCAATTACTGTATATTCTAGTCAAGACAATGGTGATGACTGGAAGATTCTGGTACAGAGATCCACCGTTCCCCCAGCTGTGTCGTCACTGAGAACACGTGCTCATGAGCTTTAATCTAATCTAATTCCCCGTTATGAAATGAGTCTGAGAAGGTGAGGAGCTGGTTGATAATTATCAGCTTATGGCTTTTTAAATCCATTTTATAAAATGAGCTCCTCAGTGCTGGACATTCCCAGCGGGTGTCGTTTCAGCCTTGATCTAAAATCAGCTCTCAGTCTTACAGGACACGCCCATGCTCGCACTTCCTCCACGGCTTCTCTTAGGGGAGCGAATAAGGTCTCTGATTGAGTTTGCTTCCTCTGCCTGGCTTCAGACTGACTGCTCTTGGCCGTCTGGTCTGAGGTGAGCTTTTTCATAAGCTCAGTCTGAAGTGTGTGTTCATTTCTCTACTTCTTTAAGGACAAATCTGCCAACAAAGCCCCTGTTCTCACCATATAATGCGCAGGTTCAGAGTGTTTAGCCTTGGCTGGAATGGCCGGGGATTTGAATTATTGAGCTTCACAGGGCTCGCTCTTACTCTTACTAAGAAAGCAATGTTCACAAAAAGGCTGGAAAACTTGAAAAGATGAAAATATGACATGTTTGTTCTTGAAAAGCATCCTCGTGGGTCTGTGCTCATCTAAAACATCTCGGAGGTAAACACACACACACTGGCATTTGCGTCTCAGTTGAGTCATACACCTTCCATATGGCACACGGTGTTCATCATTTTATATCACACTTGGCACACTGGTTTTTGACATTTTCAGTCAATAAATACACCATATGTTCCAGTCTGCTTTGAGAAAACAAAGAAAATGACACAAGAAAACAGAAAAAATTCAGATTTCAGTGCTCCTAATGCATTTTCACACCAGCACTATTTGCTACCCCTTAACACTCCGGAGTGGTTTGTTTGTGGTGAGAAAGTGATCTGGGCTTGATCCGACCCAACTATCAAATATATTCCTCATGTTTTAGCTAAACAGCTGTTCAGGTGCAGTTTAACCTGATTTATTACCCAGATAATTACTACAGCTATAAACACATTGTCTCCACTGCTGTTCCATGCTAAGATGTTTTCATACTGAATTCTGTATATGCAGCGCTTGTCGTTCACACACTGTAAAACCTGATAAGTTGACTAAACTCAAAACTTTTGTTGTAACCGATTACCTAATAAATTTTAAGTTCATGTAATATCATTTTTAGGTACAGTGAACTTAACGAATACATACATATATATATATATATATATATATATATATATATATATATATATATATATATATATATATATATATATATTTAAAATTTATATTTTCCTGAACTTGTATTTAGTCTTCTTTCTGGTTTCATTCAACTATTTTTAAATACTCATAGAAAAGTAGATGAAAGAAAACAGTAAAGAATTAAAAGTACTGAGAGCACAGTGAGAACACAGAGTTACTGCAGCTCAGTAAATGATGCTTGATCTACAGCCCACAACACAGAGACCAAGTATTTAATCATAATATGTGATCTACAAGTTTACCTAAGGTAGCCCCGGGTGAATCACTACACACTGATGGTGAGTGTTAGTCAGAAACTGTTGGACACACCTAGTATGCAAATAGATTGTGACAGAAGCCAATGGAAAAGAAGCTGTTAATGGCAGCAGACTAAACTCAGTTATTATAAGTTGATTCGACTCAAAGATCTCAGTTTAAGTGTAAATGTGCCCACGAATGTTCAACTAACTCAAAATAGTTGAGTATTGTTTAGAAATATCCAATTCTATGTAAAAGACATTTAAATCATTTCAACAACTTCTGGGTTTACAGTGTACAGCACAACTCATCCCATTGAGATCTTGTGAGTGAGACTGATCACTGGCTTGTGTGCTTATAGCAAGGTAATGCGAATTTCTGTATTTTGAGAAAGGCCTAATAGTGGGTGTTAGATTGTCCATATGAACAAACAAGTGACTCAGGCAGAAATCACATCCACACTCTTTAAGGGATGCCCCACGCATGTTCTAACTTTAATGGAAAAGGATACTCAACCAACAGGAATGAAACTTGGTCGGTTGTCATTCCAGACTGTCATGGAGTGACTCAAAATGGCATGAGGTTATCTTTAGAGATATGTCCCACTTTTGTCCCGCTGGAGACGACCAACAACTATGTATATGTAGGCACTAGTCATGGTGTGGGGTGCCATATCACCTTTAGTCTTCATTACAGGTAATTTGGCAGTAGGACATTAATGGGGTCCTGCAACCTCTGGCCATTTTCACTTACACTTTAAAAAACAGAGGTACGATATGAGTACTTTTTTGTACTCAAAGGTACACTCTTCATAATTGTACCCTCAAAGGTACCATATTGGTCTTTACAGGGTCAGATTTGTTCCCTCTGAAGTACAAAGTAATTTCTAACAGCAATAAGTACAGATTTGTACCATTTAACCTGCAGCCAAAGGGTACATTCAGTATTCTGTATCACTGCACTAATAAACAATATATATTTTAATTGCACATTTTTTATTTGAAAGCCAGACAATTTTGGATCATCAAGTTTTTGAGCCATATTTAGTTGATGATAATGTTTATCATTTCTATAATCTTTACTGGCACAAAACACATGGGTACAAAAAGGGACTTTCACTGAAAGGTACTTTTTTGTACCTCAATATAAGGTACAGCCCCAGCGACAAGCTTTGTACTCTTTTAAGTACAAATCTGTACTTACTTTTCTGTGTAGGAGTGTCTTTTGTTGCCAGTGGCTTAGACTGTGACTGAACCCTAAATCCTTTAATATGGTCAGAATGTTCTCCATTTGTCTGCTTAGCCACATTGGTTGGTGCATGCATTGGGGTGGGTCAGGCAAGCGTATCATTTTCTTTACAAGTCAAAAACACTTTAAATCTTTTTGGTCTTATTAAACTGAAATAATATCAGATCAGGAAACAACATTCACAAAAATGCTCCTTAAGTCCGTCTGGGAAATCTATTTTTTTTTAGGCTTCAGGAGCAGTGTTTGGTATAGCTAGTTTAGATGTAAATACAATGGTAACCCATTAGACTGGTAAGTGTGTACCTCTATGAGCGGGTGCCAGTGTGCGATGGGCTTGCGTGGGTACGTCAACATCTCGTTCCAGTGATCTCGGCCCAGGCTCTCTGCCGTGTTCCCCACTCGACACACGCCGATAATCTCATTATGGCCTACGCTGTGGATAGAAGAAGAGATATTTATATTCTTAAAGATTCCGTTCGGGATTATAGACTGTACACGAGTGACTGTGGTAAAATGCTAATGCTATGATCTGGATAAGGCTAGCAAAACCATTGGAGGTAACTGGCTATATTACATACAGGAAATAACTAATATTTCTGAAGAACATCAGGTCCTATCTTAGTAAGACTGCAGTCAGATATATACATATATACATATAATTATTAAGTTTCTTAATGAGATTTGTCTTGCAAAATAAGCAAAACTTATGATTTTTTTTTTTTTACAAAATCCCATCCCTGCAATATATGATGATTTTGATTGGTTTGGCCTCTAAATCAGACTGTCTTTTGCTTTAAATTGTTTTGCACTTAAAACAGGGATTATAATTGATCCTGCTGTTGCATTTGACTGTCTATCTTGTTATGCCTACAGATCAGTGTCACTATAGTTTAGTATAGAGGGGATGCACTAAAATGAACATTTTTGGCTGAACATGAACAAAATAAAACATGGCTGGAGGACAAAAATCAAATACCAAAGTTTTCATTCATTTTGCTTCTTTCTTTTATTGTTGCATGAATTCAATTTTGCCCTGCTTTTCAAAAAAGCTTCATTTACTTTAACAGCTTTTTTGATTGCTTATTGAACATGAACAAAACATGACGGACTGATTTAAGACATGATAATGAGGTAGGCGGTCAAATTTGATAAGCATTTCTATAAAAAGGGGGCGTGGTCAAATTTAAATAACTGTCATGCATTCCGGTAAAGTTGATCTTCGGTAAGCCCCATGTATTACATATGATCTAATTGATATATACATTTTAAATTCCAGACACCATCAGCCAATCAGGTTTCAGCAGGCATTTTAAAGGCTTGAATCTGTAAAATTGTAAAAAATATAAAATAAAATATGGCTGCCATATATAAAAAGAATTGTCCTAATTAGAGCCAAATGTGCCTCAACAGCTATAACTTACTTGAATGAGGATCATCTAGCGTATGATTCTGAGGCGGGCTATTAAGTTTAATGTCAAAAGGGGGCGTGGTCAGTGCTAAACTTCTTTAGTTTCTTAGCAACCATACATCAGATCAAACTGATTATTTTAAAACTATACTAATATGATACCCCTTGTGGAAACACTGCAATATGACTTAAAATAAATTTGAATAAAGTTATTGTTCTGTATAAATTATTCAGTCTTTCACTTACTGAAAGCACTTATATCTCTAGGTGTCCAGTCTTATCCACAAATGGCAGGTTTGGCTGCAGGTTTTCAATCCATTTAAGCAGAAGCACATGCCATCAGTTGTTTGAAGCCTGACCAACTAATCGAACAAGTGAAATGAGGTTTTGCTGCCAGTGGTTTAGAATTAAGTCTGCATGGGCACTGGCCCTTTGTGGATAAGATTGGACTGGACACCCCTGGTTTGAGTGAGTGGATTTATTTTAATAACCAGCTGAAGTAAATTAACAAGACTAAATTAAAACAGATTTTAAATCCACTGGTTGGGTCAGAGTAGAATCTTTAAAGGAACAATCAGTAATGAATGTGAGCAAGTTTGTAAAATGGCTACAGGAGTCCAATTTCCAAACACTGGAGAGAGTTTTACTTTTTATCCCTAGGCACAAAGCTCATGCTACGACGAGCCTTACTCTGCCCAAAATGTCCATCCTTAGTCTTTATCTAGTGGTGATGTGATGATAAGTGACCCAGCTATGTTCAGCAACATTACTGAATCTCGGTGATTACCTGTTCAGCTGAAAAAATAGCCAGCTCGCTTGCTTTTTTTTTAATGGTTGCAATACACAGTTTTTTTCCATGCTGTTGTCTATACCTGGCAATCCTGAGTGTGGAAATGGAATTGGGGGAATGGCATTGGACAGATTTCTGTGACATACTGCACACTGTTCAATAATAAAATAATAATAAAAAAAATAGTGGCTGAAGCTCTGCTGACGAGAGCTACCAGTGCTTAAACTCAGCATGTTTTCTCGACATCTGGTGATACAACCTGATCATGTTTTAAGTTACTACAGAAAATATAATCCTTAATGATTCCCATTAAATAACCCCTCAAATTTGTTGGCAGGATTTGATTTTTGGTTAATCTATAAAGACACAATTTTAGATCATTTTAAATAGTTTTTTATAGACTATAAAATATCATGGTCATGTAGTCAGAACTTTAAAAAAAGTAACTTTGCATTCAGTGTGACAGCTGATGAAGCTTCCTCGGGTCTTTCATTTCACCAGAGGCCTCCAGAACAGAACAATGGGTGGACTTGGCTATAGCTCACACTGCGAGGACATCAGGAGAGGGAAGCTGCTACAAGCTTTTAAGGCCACCAAGACTTTAAATACCAGCGCAGCTACAGAAGCTTCCTATTCTCGAGTATCCCGGGACTACTTCGGAAAAGCTCTTTAGCGTCCCAGGATGCAGCATCTTAGAGCTGATCTCCTCTGAAAACTAGCCGGCTACTCGCAGCAGCTCCTGATTGAGACTTTAATGTGTGTTGAGCCAGGGTGCACTGTGGGGAGGCTGAGAGGTCTGCAGTGGACGGGAGGGTAACAGTGTTTGGCAGATTATATCATCTCATGAAACATTCACTATTAACGGAAGATAACACCTACTCTGTTTCTTTCCTTCCTAAATCCCCCCTGCCTCCATCTTTTTCTCTTTATCTTTTCTCTACTTTATTAGTGTAATTGCAACCACCTAGCAACACCTTAGCAACTACCTAGCAACCACGTAGCAACACCATATCCACCACCAAAGATACCAGCCAGCTCTGCAATCACACTTGCAGTGTACAACTGCAATCTACAGGGGTTGTACAATGAAACTGAAACATTTTTAGTGTGGGAGGTTTCATGGCTAAATTGGAGCAGCCTGGTGGCCAATCTTCATTAATTGCACATTACACCAGTAAGAGCAGAGTGTGAAGGTTCAATTAGCAGGATAAGAGCACAGTTCTGCTCTAAATATTGCAATGCACACAACATTATGGGTGACATACCAGAGTTCAAAAGAGGACAAATTGTTGGTGCACGTCTTGCTGGAGCATCTGTGACCAAGACAGCAAGTCTTTGTGATGTATCAAGAGCCACGGTTTCCAGGGTAATGTCAGCATACCACCAAGAAGGACCAACCACATCCAACAGGATTAACTGTGGACGCTGTAAGAGGAAGCTGTCTGAAAGTGATGTTCGGGTGCTAACCCGGATTGTATCCAAAAAACATAAAACCACGGCTGATCAAATCACGGCAGAATTCAATGTGCACCTCAACTCTCCTGTTTCCACCAGAACTGTCCGTCACCACAATAAATTATTGTGGTCTAAAACCAGGTGTTTCAGTTTCATTGTCCAACATTCTTCTTCAGCCCATTATCTGATTATCTTTTACAGCAAGTGCATACAACACGGCCAGTGTTCTTTAAAACGTACTCGGTCTACAATCACACTATAAATAATATTTGTATCTCAAGCAAGCAGAATATAAAGTGCATTTCTGCTCCTCTTTCCCTTTATGTTAAAAGACTGATTCTAAATGCGTTCAGCCAAAATGCAAAAGATCTCATTTTTAAATGAGACGCCTCCTCCGTTCTGACTTCTGACCCAAAGCTCTAACAAAAACATCTCTCTCCAGTCTAAACAAAATATTTCTCAGCTCCATTCTCCAAGTACATTAAAAGTATATTGGTTGCTTAACTGGGGAAAGACGTGTTTCTCACCGATCATAGTCCATCACTGCTATTAAAAGACTTATTTGGTCTATGTTTTCTGGAGGGACGTCAAAAACTATGGCTTCGTTGTAGACTGGGTTGAGTGTGTTCCTCTTGGTGGACGTTTTCCTCTTTTTCAGTCTCCGTCCGTCACACATGAGAGAGACTTTTACGTAGGGATCTGAAACACAACCAAAAACATTACAGAATTAGATACAAAGATCAAGCGTACCATTATTACCATCCTTGTTTATACACCCATTATCCTTATAATCCTTAAAAAAATCCTTAAAATCATAGTTCTAGAGTTACAGACCGTCACCAGACCGTCCTTATGTAGCCCTTCTTTCACCTTGTTCATCAATGGTCAAGACCCCACAGGACCGCCACAGAGCACCTATTATTTTGCCAGTGTCTAACTTGTAGTACTGTGTATGAGGTGTTAGTGTGTTATTTGCTGGCTTAAACGAATCAAACACAGCGGTGCTGCTGGAGCTTTTAAACAACCCCCATTGGACGTGGTGGGCTGGAAACAAAGGGAAATACAGTTGTGCCACTGACTGATTAAAACCATGACAACAGTCAACAGTTAGGTCAGTATCCTCTGCTGAGATGCACAAAAGCACTTAGCTGTTAATATACCAATGGGCCAAAGTCACAGCTTATCTGGCTCTTAAAGGGAATGGCAACTGGCACAATGATTTTTATTTCACGTTACACCCAAAACACACCCATAATGCAACCATAATTGACATCTCACCTACAGATTGCTAAAAAGGGCCCATGTGTCTAGGGTTTGGGATTACAATATTTGGGGCTCGTCCGGGATTATATTGATCCCATGTACAGTAGATTTTCATTCATAATGAATTCCTAAAAGAATAGGTGATACACTGATGGATCTGTTTGTTAGCCAGATGCTAAATTTAGATTTAGAACTTTATAGCTACTTATATCAGAAAGGAAGTACGAGTTACTAAATTAAATTGTGTTTACTTTAATGGTTCTATCTCAAGGCAATTTATAAAATTTAGGGCACAGTTCTAGATTGGACTGTTGAGGGAGTGAGTAGTGAAGAAGAGCATAAGTTAGCCTAATGCTCCTCCATATGTAGAAATGCATTAATACTGTAATTATTTATATTTTACTAAAAATAGCCTCAAATTCCATGTATTAGTAATCATAATCATACATCTAATTTATTAAGGATTAAAAGGAAGACTTTTAATACCAGAGGCTCCTGTGATGTCCATGGCTTTTAGGTTTCTGGCCTTGATAATTGTAATAGTCAGTCGGCCAGCAGTTGGAAGATAGCAGAGCGAAAACATCAGGTCGCCCAAGTCCACATTATCCTGCAGTAAAAGCACAAAAAACAAGAATATTTCTGTTTTATAATCAGTTTTCTAGTAATAAATAAACAGCATTCTGAAAATACAACTCCAACTCCAAAACAGTGTTTAAAATGTAAAATACATGCAAATAAAATATAATACAAATACAAATGCAATGATCTAAAAATTTGAAAATAGAACACAGAATATATTTCAGATGTTGGAAGTGAAACTCATTTGGAACTTAGAAGGCAGCAAGAAAAAGACGGGTACAAGAAAAGGCAGAAAAATAAGTATTAATAAACAATCAGAAAAAAAAAAAAACAATCAGAAAAATTTTTTAACTATGAATCTGCAAAAAATACATCTAATTTTTTTTTTAAAGTTTCAATTTCAGAATTTTTTTCTTAACGTAAAAAAATGAGAAGATTTTAATCCTCCTGCCATCTACAGAACATAACATCATTGGAAGATTAAAAGAATCTGGAGAAATCTTTTACACAAAAAAGGACAAGAATGAGCTTTAATATTAGATGCTGGGGATCTTCAGGCCCTCAGGCGGCACAGCTTTACAAATAAATCAGTGCACAAGCTAAAGAACACTAAACACTTTCAGATTTCATTGTATGTGAATGCAGTTAACCATGATATGGTTGTTTAATTTCCATAACAATTCTAATCGTGTGTAAACAGCTGCCTTCAGATTTTTATTCCATTTTCTCCACAATTTATAAAGCCAATTACATTTCTCCCAAGTTGCAAACAAAAATATTGAGTCAGTTAGAGCATTTATTTGCAGAAAATGAGAAATGGCTAAAACAACCTCAAATAGTGCAAAGAAAACAAGATCATATTCATAAAGTTTTAAGAGATTAGAAATCAATATTTGGTGGAATAACCCTGGTTTTTAATCACAGTTTTTATGCATCTTGGCATCTTGTTCCCCTCCACCAGCCTTACACACTGCTTTTGGATAACTTTATGCCTTTATTCCTGGTGCAAAAATTCAAGCAGTTCAGTTTGGTGGTTTGATTGCTTGTGATCATCTATCTTCCTCTTGATTATATTCCAGAGGTTTTCAATTTGTTAAAATCAAAGAAACTCATAGTTTTTAAGGGGTCTCTTATTTTCTCTTATAATTCTCTTATAGTTATTTTTCACATTTATTTTCCAGAGCATTTATAAATGAACAGTTGTTGTAAAGTATTCGTTGACCCTTTTTCCAATTTTGATTGTAAAATTCAGGCCTAATTTTAAATACTCTTATCAGGTCCAAAATGTAAAGATCCATCTTTGCAGATGCACATTGGATGATAATAAAGGAGATGTTGCTCCAGGCAGAACATGCTCAAGCTGTATTTCAGGTTTTCTCTCAGTTTATTATCAGCATTGGGAATCTAACAGCATTCTCCAACACTTTCATTGGAAAGTGTCAGAAATCAGCCAGATGCGTTTCCTGATTGCGGTACAAACAGAACCCAGCTGCTGTTAATCGCACTGAGAAACTCCAGAGGTTCTGAGGACGCAGGACGTTCCTGCTGCTGACTCTGATGGGTGGGGATTTGGACTGGGTTAAAAGGAGCAGGAGGCATTGTGGGAACAGTTAGGCGGTTCGGGAGGCGTTCCTCCAGTAGGGAAAATCCTGTTTCTCCCTGCTCTAGTTTTCCTTCTCTCACCCTCAAGTGGAGACCTGCTCTCTAATTAACACCTTCCCTAAAATAGCACAATTTTCACAAGAACACACCACAGCGTCACAATAATTCAGTTTACATTGGTTTATTTTCTTTTTTTTTAATATATTTTTTTATTGAGAAAATGCTGAGATAAATGAACCAACTCAAGACTTCTTGGATAGTATCTAGATTGCACCTAGAATTGAACTGAACATATGTTGTGTTATCATGTACAGTATTGTAATGAATTGATGCTGGGATTAAAATTTCTGGAGGGACATTAAGGGGCGAGAACATGGTCTGCTTCTTCATATTCTGGAGTGACATCTAGCTTTAGTTTAAAATGTTTTATTGTAGATGAGGAAATAACAGTATTAAAAAACAGAGTTGCTGCAGAGCGATGCCATAACATAACTCTATGACCCTACAATAATTTAATTCTATTTCTATATATATATATATATGTATTTTTTGGACGATAATATTATTGGTGATATGAAGAAAAAAAACACTGATATAACATTGATAAATATACTTGTGTCTATTTTTAATGATAATAATGATAATAATTATGTACAAAAATAAGAATTTAGCATAAAAATCATGTAATGTAGCAAAACAAATCTACAATAGCCGTCAAAGGTTGGACTCTCAATATTCAATATTTCTATTATTATTTTTTCCTACAAGGTAAATTCCTGTATTGCTAAAATTATTCAGACTATGGAGGAACACATAAGGAATCATGTAGTTACGACTAATCTAATCTAATCTAATCTAATCTAATCTAATCAAAATACTAATCTTACTATTGCAGGTCAGACAGTTTCCAGTTACCAAAAAATAAAATAATAATAACACACAAACCCATTTTATACTAAAAAGAAAATAATTTGTTTTCCTTTCTCGATGTGCATCACATTGTGTGATAATAAAGTCCATCATAGCTAAACTCTTAAACCAACTGGTTCTAAATTCTTAGCAAAGAGTAGGAACATACCCACTTTTTGCCTACTGAAATTACTCTAAAAGGGCATGGACAACTCATCCAGGAGGTCCCAAAAAACACAGCTGCAGAACTGAACTCAACTGCAGAAAAAAACAAGAACTGCAGGTCTCACTTCCCTTAGTTAAAGTTTAATTATTTTTGATATTATTGTTAATGATTCATTAATAAGAGAGTGTGTGATCTTAAGCTCAGGCATACTTGGGTTCTGCAGCAGGACAATGATCCAAAGCACACCAGTGGCCTAGTCAAAGTCTTGAGATTGAGATGTTGTGGATGATCTTAAACAAGCAGTTCATACTCAATAAAAACCCCTCCAATGTGGCTAGAAATTTCTTTTTGGTTTGGATTTGAAATATATTTTTTAAATGATTTACTTGTTTGCACTGACAAAAACAAAACAAAAAACCCAACAACCTCTGCTGCACTCGAATGCTACCCAAATCCATCCCATTATGAAACATCTAAAAAAAACTACAGATCTCATCTGCCTCAGTTAAGATCAGTGCTAATGATTCAACAATTAGAATGTTAGTGACTTTAAGCTCAGACATACTTGGGTTCTGCAGCAGGACGATGACCCAAAGCACACAAACAAATCCACCTCTGAATGGCTCAAACAAACAAAAAAAAAACCCACTAAATGCAGGTTTTGTAGTGGCCTAGTCAAAGTCTTGAGATTGAGATGCTGTGGATAATCTTAAACAGGATGTTTATGCTTGAAAACCCTCCAATATGTCTGAATTAAAACAATTCTGCAAATAAGAGTGGAATAAAATTCCTCCATATGTGAGACGTGAAAGACTCACCGCCAGTTATTCGTAAAGCTCTACTGTAAAGCTATAGGTTCTCCAGCTGCATACAGTACGTTTCCTGCCTCTATCTGTGCACCAGTCACACAGCCGGATGGGAGGGGCTTGAGTCATAAGTCATTAAACCATACATAAGTCATAAATTCTCGTGCTCATAGCATAAATGGCTTTCTAATGCAGCCAGGCCTTGCTCAACCACACAGCTGCCAGAACTTCCATGCGCTCTCAATTATGCATTGATATATGTCAAAGGAAAACACTCCTCTCCACTCCAGACTGGATGGTAATATTGCCAAGAGCGTAGACTGGCCGTACCATGACTATTACTAAGCGTCTGATCACTCGGAACCATCTTAATGCACTCATGTACCAAAGGCTAATTGTTATGGAGGCCCTTTTATTGAGATCTTGAGGCTGAATTTGATCTGTGATGCTGAACTGAAGATCACTCGCTGCTAACCTTAAGGCATTACGTCACTCAGCAATGCAGAGAAACTTTCACTGAATGGAATATTGATAAAATAATTAAAATAGTGGTATGTCTTTTGCATAGTTATCATTTTTTATTATTTTTAATGCTTGATCTGGAGCCTTTTTTATTTAAATGTATTCACATTTTTCCATTTACTCCCAATTTGTTACTTAGCTGTTTATCCCCAATCACAAGCGGTGCCACAACAAAATAAAGGATAAAGACAGGATAGCACATGCCTCCTGCGACACATTATTTTCGAACTGCTTCGGAGGAAAGCGCAGCGACTCGGTTCTGATACATAAGCTCACAGACGCCCTGTGCTGATCCACATCACCCTAGGAGAGATGAGGGTATGTACTCACCCAGAGAAAGCAGAAAGAAGGCCAATTGAGCTCTCTCTGGGCTCTAGCAGCTGACGGCAAGCTGCATGACCGGGATTCGAACTAGCAATCTCTCGATCACAGTGTTAGCGCTTTAGACTGCTGTCCCACTTGGCGCTCAATGTGGGGCCTTTTTAGATTGGTTTTAGCTTATGTTTTGGTGGTTATGATATATGAGCACCTTTCAACCAATTTTGTGAAACAATTATCAGTTGCTTTTTACTTGTTATTTTGCCTATTAAATATATATTCCATTTGCTGACAGTTTTGTTTGATATAGAAATCAGCTCCTATCAGTCTACATATTTGATCATTTTCTGTTACTGATAACCTTTTTACTATAGTATATTTTTTAGTATATAAATAATGTTAACATGGTGTTTGACTACTGCTCTTAAATATCTACATTTTGCTTATTTTGCTGTATTTGTAATCTAAAGAAATAAACGCTATATTTTTCTCTAACACTGACCTATTTTATTATATTTTACATTATATAATATCATTAATATTTTGCCATTATATAGTGTATATATTAGATAGAGTAAGTGACTATTTGCCTATTGCAGGTCCTGAATTCTAATGATGGAATTATGGTGCATCCATACTGCTAATCCCGCAGTTTCTGAACGGCATTATTTATACACTCAGGACTAAACAACTCTCATTAAATTTTAACAATCGACTGAAGTGTCCCTTTAATCATCCAAAAGATCCATATATCACATTTAAGATCATCACAAAAAGCCAACTTCTGCTAACAGCTCTCAGTGGGCTGACTGCTGCTCAGTGCATTCAGTCTCTGTACCTGTGTGAATCTGCAGAGCTCTAAGGGCCACAGAGATAAATGGGTGCCATTCTGGGTGGTTCAGGGCGGTTCAGGACCCGCAGGTTTCTCTCTCTGCGGGAGATTTCATTTATTATCTCAGTACTGAAAGGTCAGGGGGGAGCTAGCCGCAGAGAGAGGCTCATTATCGGAGCAGGTCCCCCGACTGTGCCTACCGGGCTGGAAGCAGCGTTCATTACCACCCAACTGAGACCGAGTAGCTTGAGCTGGAAGTGGAAGTTAGTTGCAGGCAGAAGGGATTACGACAGAAATGACTCAACAGATGAGGACAGCAGGCCTATAACTGAAGTTAGCAAGGCTAAAGCTATATGGCTTGATTCAGATTTTACTTTATGTAGCTAACTTGGCTAATTTAGCTATTTAATACACCGCCTGATAAAAAAAAAAGTCACTAATTGGATTTAAGTAAGTAAATGATGTGGGGTTGGTTGATGCTGCAGTTGGTCTGCAGGTTTAGGTTCAGCAACAGTATGTGAGTATCTGAAAAAAAATGAGGTCAGCTGACTACCTGGATATACTGAATATAGACCAGGTTATTCCATCAATGGAATACTTTTTTCCTCCCTGATGACACGGCCATATTCCAACATGACAATGCCAGGATTCATGGGGCTGGAATTGTGGAAGAGTTTAGGGTTCAGGGAGCATGAGATCATCATTTTTACACATGGATTGAAAGCGAATCTTTGGGATGTGCTGGATGGAGAAGAGCTGCTTTGTGCAGCGGTTGGTCAGACTCTACCATCATCAATGCTGCTGCTGCAAGATCCTGGTGAAAGATTAATCCAGCAACACTGGATTGAAATAAATCTTGTAACATTGCAGAAGCGTATTAAAACAATGCCACAGTGAATGCATGCAGCAATCAAAGCTAAAAACGGTCCAATAAAATATTAGAGTGTGCGACCTTATTTTTGGTGGCGACTTTTTTTATGGCCAATTTTTTATTTTTTAGGAATTACAGTTTTGTTACTTAGGTACCCCCCCAGTGGCAAGGAATGCAGAATTAGAAGGGTCCACTTTTACCAGCCACCTTACTTTCTGCTTAAAATACCCTATATTAACTGTTCAAATATATATACCTAAGCTTTTATTTTAATAATAACAACACATAATATTAACATAATATTGGTGTCTGATAATGTGTGTACTAATGCATATTGCATAATGCATAATCGCTGGGATTATTTGTGTGGACATCTTCTTTGCCTGTGCCACCTATTGGAGACAAAGCGTTTTTGCACTGTGCCTATGGGATTCAATGGCTCCCCGTTGTGTATAATGACAGTTTTAATTATTAATACCCCTTTAATCCCCTATGCACCTTATAGTCCGAAAAATCTGGTAAGTAGTTCTCCAGTAGGTATGTAGATCTTAGTAATTATGTAATAATTGATACATTATTACATAATTGATACATTGATACATTAAGGACTAAAACATGACGATAAGCCTGACCATACTAGTCAACCATTATGACAAAGCTTGACCACCAGAACAACCAGCAAGACCAATAATTACGCCACTAGATAAACAGCATGTCAAACAAGACCAAGCATGACCAAAATCAAATGTACTAATTACGCTCTGTCGGTCATTAGCTGCTAAACAAGCTGGCCTAGCAATATAGGGTATTTTTCATCTTGATTACAATCTTTCCAACGTCCTTGACTATCAAAGACCAACTGGTCTTAATCTTATGGAACTTACAGTCCTAGTTCTGTCTTTTTGCCTTTTTGTTATGATAGATGTGGTAAAAATGATAGTAGGAACTAGAGGCAGGCGATATGGCCCTAAAATAATATCACGATATTTCATGGTATTTTATTTTTACGATAACGATACTCTTGGCGATATAAATTAACAATTTTTTTTTCAAGAATACACTACTGCAACAAAATGACAATTTTGACAAATTATTTTATTATTGCATACGATATTTATGTCACACCCCTGCCTGAGATATTAAAAAATACAAGAATTTGATCAGATTTGTAACAGAAGTCAATGATCCAGAATATTAATAATACTAATAATAATGCACTCCAAGTATCGCCATATATCCAGGATTAAAGTAAAATAAATGATACTGTACAGATATAATCTCTAGTATATAGTCTATAGTAGATATATAATGGGAAATGGGAACAGTGTGATTTTTTTTCTTTTGCTAAAAACAGTAAAAAAGTAGTACCATGATGTGATAATTAGGGGTGGGTGATATGGCACAATATTTTTAGGGTATTATATCGTTCACGATCCTCAAAAATGTTGGCGATATTATCGCGTATGATACGAAATGGCACACCCCTAGTAGGAACTATCATCATTACCACAACTAACTGTCGTATTGCCATTATTGTAACACTGTATGATTGTGTTTTAGCCAACTGTTGCTGGAAAAATGCATGATGTCAAATGGAAAGTTTGATGACTTTCAGTTTCTATTGTCATTTTTCCAATTCCTCACCATGTT
The DNA here is from genome assembly GCF_023375975.1 of Astyanax mexicanus. Classification (NCBI taxonomy): domain Eukaryota; kingdom Metazoa; phylum Chordata; class Actinopteri; order Characiformes; family Acestrorhamphidae; genus Astyanax; species Astyanax mexicanus. The sequence goes on from NC_064417.1 coordinate 5,254,050, forward strand.
TCAATCTATAATCTAGCCTTACTGTTCTTTAAGTAACACTTAGCCTAAAAGCACTAACATACCTTAAAATCAATGGCAATTAGCCATTGCTAACTGGGTCTTTATTATCACTCATTCACTGTTAGCCATGTCAGCACGTTTCAGGTGAAGTATCCCTTTAAGAGGCTCTTGGACGAGTGCAGGAAGGTTGAAGGCACTCCGAGGGGACGAGTGCGTCCGGATAATCGCACAAGATAGACCGCCTCCACTCTCTCTCAGCCATATTGAACCTCTTCACAACTGCGCTGTAATTTCATTGACAGCGCACAAGTGACCATAATTTCACCACTGACTTGATTTAAGTGCTTATGAGAATGGAGGCGACTGTTATCCTATAGTCTACAGATGGAAGGGCGTAATTGAATTAGCTGGGCTGAGAGGAATGGGTGGTTTCGCAGGGTCCAGCCCTTAATGTCTCTCTCGCACTAAAGAGAGTGAGTGCTTCAATCGTTTTAACTTGTTTTATAAACCCAGGTGCCGGTCCGGGCCTCAGGAACATGAGCAGGGTGGGCTGAGAACAAGGCACGTAGAGGAAATGTCACCTGGCTTGGACACATCATTGTACAACTCTACAACAAATCGATTTGCTTGAATTAATGCATTAACCCTTAGAACCCTACAGGCGAATTTTCCATCCAAAATTGCACCTTGTTTTCTCAGCTTAATTACTCAGGAATCCCTTCACATATAAACATAATCCATATATGATTAGAAAGGGCAGAATTTACTCTTTCTAAAAATAGTGATAGTGACATCCCAGTGTGGTAAAGCTATAAATCTACAAGAAACCCTTTGAGAAAAACACCTAAAAAAGGGAAAAATCTCCTTCCCCAACCAATATTATTTACCTTTAGTGCTTCAAAGATATTTATATGATGTTTCAATCAAACCAAATAATATCAGTAAATATCAGACTCAAAAGTGTCCACAGAAAAAGTGTGAAACTACCTGCTTTACTCAAACTAAAGCTAGGTATGGGGTGCGCACTACTTTATATAGTTTTTATTTTACTTGCTCATTTTTACTCAGTAGTTATTTTGCACTAAACTTTTTTTTCATTAATTTAGACTAAAAAGTTTACATTTTTGTATATAGTTTTCTTTGTGTGTCCTGATTAAAATACTGAAAGGTATAGGCTGCTCTGAGTGTCAGGTGTTTAGTATCTACATGTATCCTAGAGGTGTGATTATTGATTATCAAGAGAAATAAATCTGCCTGATGCCGTTTCTCCATGTATTTTATCAAAGTAATAATTAATTATCCATGTAATGAAGTATCATCAATAAGTTTATGCTTTCAATTCTTCATAAACACTCTAGTCTTACCATTTTTGAGTCTATACATTCAAAAATAAGTAAAAAAAAACAAACAAAAAAAACAGGTGCTTGGTAAAATTTGGACCAAAACATGATCAGTTTCAGGAAAATATAACAATTCTGCTTCCTTTTACATTTTAAATGATTCTATTTTTGAGCAGCCGTATGTCTTCTGGAGTAAAAGAGATCAGGGCATGTGTCTGTCTGATATACTGTAATTACTGTGTTATAAGACCTGAAAGAGGAACAGACAAAAACGAAGAAAAAACACACCCAAAGAGCCTCGGGTTCAAAGGGTTAATACTCATTCCTCAGATAGAGCAGAACGGTTGAGCCCAACTGTTGGAAGTGTTGGAAGTTTCCCACTTACCAAACCTTCCCAGGTTTTCTGCAATGTTCGGCTCCCCATTTGTCATCCTAACGAAGCAGGCAGGACTTGTCGTATTGTCGTAGAAAATGAACGCTCCAATTCCAGATTAATTTGTTGCAAAAGAGTGGACCCTTTCAACCCTTCTGCTAATGAGGGTGGTGTTCTGAATGGGAAAGACGCTGCCAAAGAGACGCAGCATTATTTATAGTGGGCCTTTCCCTAGACATTAATTACGATGCACAAGAAATAACAAACACAAAGTATATATAATATTAAAACAAACCCAAGGCGTTTCTTTGATCTCCATGGACGGTTTAGTTACTGTAAACCCAGGGTGTTTTCACTATTCAGCATTGATTTGTTGATTAGCTTCAATTTCAAGGTGACAGAATCTCCAGAACATGATTTCTCACCGGACTAAAGTGAGATTAGCTCATTTTGGGCATGATGAAGAAAGATTTAAAAAACTCATTCAGACTTTCAGACTTTTAATGAATGAATTCACATGGGTGTAATTAACTAGAACTCACTGATGACACTGTGAAAAAAAAAAAAAAAAAACAAGAGACCACTTTAAAATGATGAATTTCTTTGATTTTACCAAATTGAAAACCTCTGGAATATAATCAAGAGGAAGATGGATGATCACAAGCCATCAAACCAAACTGAACTGCTTGAATTTTTGCACCAGGAGTAAAGCAGCATAAAGTTATCCAAAAGCAGTGTGTAAGACTGGTGGAGGAGAATATGATGCCAAGATGCATGACAAAACTGTGATTAAAAAACAAGGGTTTTTCCACCAAATATTGATTTCTGAACTCTTAAAACTTTATGAATATGAACTTGTTTTCTTTGCATTATTTGAGGTCTGAAAGCTCTTTGTCTTTTTTGTTCTTTCAGCTATTTCTGATTTTCTGCAAATAAATGCTCTAAATGACTATTTTTATTTGGAATTTGGGAGAAATTTTGTCCGTAGTTTATAGAATAAAACAACAATGTTCATTTTTCTCAAACTTAAACCTATAAATATCAAAATCAGAGAAACTGGTCTCTTAATTTTTTCCAGAGCTGTACATGTTTCTTGGTGCAGACGTGCCTCTTTCCTTGACATGCTTCTACAATGATTATGATGCTATTATTAGTAGATGTAGAAATATATTTTAATATTAAGATTAAAATATTAAGGTACAACTGGGCTGGAAGTGCTCTACTCTATAAAAACGCTCTCGGGGGCTAGTTTAGGGCCGAGTACATCGTGATGATAGAATAATAATGGCTACACAGGATATTTGGCAGTGTTAAATCAACACTGTTAGTGTTACATCAACTCTTATTAGTGTTACATTTTAAATTTTGAAAAATCTTAGTTTACACAACACTTTTAAAGATAAAGATAGTTAGTCAAGTAAAATGGTGAGTAAATGAAATTCACAAAGCAAGCACTTTGTCAGTATGGTAAATCACCAGTGCACACATATTTGATAAGAACGTGACTTTTAATGTCTTTGAAGGTGTTTCATTAGTTCCTGAAGATACTGTATATCATTACATTTCTGAAGACTGATCAGAGGGTAAAAGTCTCTCCTGCAGAAGTGAAGCTTCCTGACAGCTCATTCAGGAGCACTAAATCACCATGATTGACCTTTTACTCTTCCAGATTAGAGATCCTTCAATCTTTCACTCTCCCTCTCCCGCTTTGTCTCCAGCTGAGAGAAATGGATTGCCCTTTACATACATTAACTAGCTTGTGTTTTATTCATAGGCGGCTCAGAGATTACTAACAGGACTGACCAACCGTCCTTATTTATGATGACTGGAATGCACTACAATGCTATTATATCTCAGCCAAAAAGATATTACAGATGCAGTGATGGAAAGGTTTGATTGAAAATGCTAAATTTCACACATCAGAAAATGACCATATGAATTGAAAAGACTTTAAAAAGGCTTTATGATAAACTATGCGATTTATTGTACATACATAATGTTTTTTTTATTCACAAATAAACCCAAGAAAAGGAAGATTTGTGAAATAACTTATGGCTGAATTAGGCTTTGGTGGAAATTAAAAACATCAAATACAGCGGCATATACAGGTGCATCTTAAAACATTAGGATATCATTTAAAAGTTACTTTATTTCAGTAATTCAGTTCAAAATGTTATTTTTCACAGAAAAATAAAATTATAATACATTTAATGACTATTACAACTGTATCACTATTATACATTATAATAGTAAAATATAATACAATATATTATATTTTTGTACAATTAAAGTATAATAATTAAAATATGTGCAATTAAAATATAATATCCAAATCCTTCGCATAACATTTAACACATTAATCACCAGTAATGTTACTATCACTTTTACTATCAATATTAATATATATCTGCCTTTTTTTTACTGTCAGGCGGTGTGTGTTAAGTACACTAAGCACAATTTAAGTAAGACTTTTGTACTATTTTTGTACAATTAAAGTATAATAGGTATGAAAAAGTTGTTTTATTTTAGCACTCTTTAAATATACTGATTAATAATGTGGCTACAAGTACACTTTAGTGCACTATAGCATAATAGTGCTCGGTGTATTTTAATATCCCTTATAAATATATATATATATATACATATATATATATATATATATGTATATATATATATATATATATATATATATATATATATACAGTTTGGTCACTCTTTCTCTTTTTCAATGACCATTTACATTGTAGATTCTCACTGAAGGCATCAAAACTATTTTTAATTAACACACGTGGAGTTTTATGTACTTAACAAAAAAAGGTGAAATTATAAAAAAAAAGACATTTATATTCTTGTTATATTCAATAAAATTTAGACACAGTATTACGGGGTAAGTAGACTGCACTGCTTTAGAATGTTGGTTCGAGGTGATGATGTCATCAGCAATTCGACTGGCTGAGTGTTTTAAAGGTGATGATGTCATCAGCATGTTTTAAAGGAGATTCCGAACCAGCATTCCGCCGGGTATAAATAGCTGTGCGCTGGAGTTTTTTGTCAGTTGGATGGTTCGTGTTGGAGAGAGCAGTTTGAAAGAATAGTGCTACCCATAGCTACAGACAACTAAAGATGGTGCAGATGCTGAAAGCGTTAATCGTTCCAGGTGTGCTGGCCGTCGCCGGCTGCTGCTGGTGGTGGTATAGCTCACAGAAGAAAACTCGAGTTACCAGCCAGGTCAGTGAGGAGGAGGAGGAGGAGGAGCTTTCTTCCTCTAGTGCAGAAGAGCAGTTTGCTCTGTGTGAGATTTCCATCTCAAGCCCAGAGGAGCGCCCCCTTCAGGACAGTGATGAGAAGGAGGAGGATGACCTGTCTTCATCTAGAGACGATGAGCAGTGTGCTCAGTCTGAGACTAGAGCACCTGTCTCAAGCCCAGAGGAGCGCCCCCTTCAGGACAGTGAGGAGAAGGAGGAGGATGACCTGTCTTCATCTAGAGACGATGAGGAGGAGGAAGAGGAGGAGGATGACCTGTCTTCCTCTAGAGACGATGAGGAGGAGGAGGAGGAGGAGGAGGATGACCTGTCTTCCTCTAGAGACGATGAGCAGTGTATTCAGTCTGAGACTAAAGCACCTGTCTCAATCCCAGAGGAGCGCCCCCATCAGGACAGTGAGGAGAAGGAGGAGGAGGAGCTGTCTTCCTCTAGAGACGATGAGCAGTGCGCTGAGTGTGAGACTAGAGCACCTGTCTCAAGCAAAGAGGAGCGCCCCCTTCAGGACAGTAAGGAGAAGGAGGAGGATGACCTGTCTTCCTCTAGAGACGATGAACAGTGTACTAAGTCTGAGACTAAAGCACCTGTCTCAAGCAAAGAGAAGCTCCCCTTTCAGGACAGTGAGGAGGAGAGGGAGCTGGCTGAGCTGTTTGCTGAGTGTGAGGCTCAGGGGCGTAGCAAATTCTTTGCCATGTACATGCGCAATAAAAAGAAAAGAAAAGAAAAAAGAAAAGAAAGAAAAGAAAGAAAAAAGCATAAATAAAGTTTTAAGCTAAACTCTTATTACTGTTGTTATGTTTTATTAATATTGAGATCACATTTATTTAACATGATTATTCATTGGCTTTGATAACATTGTGAATTTATTGAGCATAAGATTCTTATGTAACTAAGAACATAAGCATCAAAATATAAAACAGAATAAGAAAGTTAAATTAAATGAAAAACTAATAATAAATAAATAAAAACGAATTAAATAAATAAATAAATAATAATAGCAAAAAGATAAACTAATAAAAAACTAATTTAAAACAGTCACATGCTTTCTGATGGTGGTTAAAAACTAAACTCAACAAGCTTCAACATTTCCTGTCGTGAATTCCAGCTCGCTGGCAGAGGTGTCAATCGTTTAGTTGGATTGAGGTGATCGTATCTGTTTAGTATTTTGCTTACATACCTGGTTGTTCTGGCGGGTATTTCATGTCTGTGCAGTTTAATCTGATTTATATATATATATATATATATGTGTGTCAATCATTTTCGACTGCAGCTAATCAGATACTACACTTTCGTTGTCAATCTTTTTATTAAGCCAATCATCAGACAGACCAAGCTATCCATCATTTTTTACTGCAGCCAATTACCTTAACAGATCTGTCAAAAGAAGGCGGAAACTGCGGTGCTACCGGTTTAAAAAACGCTAGTTTAAAAAAAAAGGGATATTAAAATACACCGAGCACTATTATGCTATAGTGCACTAAAGTGTACTTGTAGCCACATTATTAATCAGGATATTTAAAGAGTGCTAAAATAAAACAACTTTTTCATACCTATTATACTTTAATTGTACAAAAAAAGTACAAAAGTCTTACTTAAATTGTGCTCAGTGTACTTAACACACACCGCCTGACAGTAAAAAAGGCAGATGTATATTAATATTGATGTGTTAAATGTTATGATAGGGAGATAAAGATGCATAATGTATGAACTTAAGTCGAGTGTAGAAATAATCATTTGGCAGTGATTAGAAGTTTCCATTGGAAAAGGGACCAAAAGTAAGTTCATAGTCATTTAAAAATTGAAAAGTGTTAATGGGCTCTATAGTTTGATTATATTTGCTTCCCCAACCTAAAATGATTTGCACTGATAATCGGGAAATCGGTGGAGGCTACATTGTAACAAAACTATGTCAGATTTGTCATACATATATATATATATATATATATATATATATATATATATATATATATATATATATATATATATATATATATATATATATATATATATACTGTATATACACACACACAATTTAATGCAATTACTGCAATACAGGAAAAAAAAAAACACGAAAGTGCCGTTCCAGAAAATTCCGAGAATTTTAATCTTTGATTTAAAAATAGGCAGGACTAACTACAATAGCACAGAAATGTGTTTAAACTGTTAATATAGTATTTTGTAAAATACTTATACAGATTCAGCTTCACCGCTGTTCAGAAGATTAAATAGCGCTATGTTTAACCGGTAGCACCGCAGTTTCCGCCTTCTTTTCACAGATCTGTTAAGGTTAAGATTGGCTGCAGTAAAAAATGATGGACAGCTTGGTCTGTCTGATGATTGGCTTGATAAAAAGTGATTGACAACGAAAGTGTAGTATCTGATTGGCTGCAGTCGAAAATGATTGACACATGCTCCGTCCTTTAACCACGCCCACTGGGGCTCCGTTCTGCAGCATTACATAGATGACTCCTTATAGGATGTTAAATATACAATGATTTATGATGATTTATATATTAACATATGTATAGCTCTGGTGACTGATGGTCCCTTGTCGCATGTCCCCTGAGATACGGCCTACATATGAGAGCTGGAGAGGCCTGTGATGCCTCTGGTGCTGTCACTTTGAAGCAGACCTACTGGCTCCTGAGGAAACCCCACCCTGCCCCCAACACACACCAACACATCTAAACACAGAACGAGGAACAAACTTCACCAGACTATAGAACCAAGATGTGTCAAATTGCAAATATACTTCACAAATGATGGTTTGAAATGGATGGATGAGGAACAGTTCTTATTTTGGGGGCAAAATCTTGGAAACACCTGAAATTCAGTCTTTTTTCATTATTTTTAAATTGTCTGTGAATTTATACTAAAGTCATGCAAACTATTAAAAAAACATATGTAACAAACCAGATTATTTTATATTTTTTTTATATTTTACATTCTTCAAAGTAGCACCTCTTGCTTAGATAGAGAGAATTTTGCACATCTTTGCTGAATTTTCTCAGTCACTTTTATGAGGTAGAGTCAGGCTTTCAGTTAACAGCTGTGCTGAACTTATCAAGAGTTAATTACTTGAATTTCTTGCCTCTTAATGTGTTTGAGAGCATCAGTTGTAAAGTAGTGAAGAGGTAGAGTTACAGGTATACAGTGAATAGCTCTATTTAAGTAATGTTCTAATCCATATTATGGCCAGAACTACTCAACTAAGTAAAGAAAAAAAATGCTGTAAGAAATGAAGGACAGTCAACTCGAAACCTTTTAAGAACTTTGAAAGTATCCTCAAATGCAGTCACAAAGACCATCAAAAGCATTATGATTAAACTGGCTCTCATCAGGACTGCCCCAGGAAAGCGAGACTAAGAATTTCCTCTGTTGTATAATGATAAGTTCACACTTTTAAGTGTTCCTTCATAATCTGGATGACTTCAGTATTCATTTAGAATGTAGGAAAAGAAAAAAAAATTGAATGAGAATGTGTGGCCAAACAAAACTAAACAAAAAATTGGATACCGTGTTCTAACATTGCTAAAGTAGACTTTTAACAGTGTGGATTTTGCTTAAAATATCTCTTTTGATTCTACTTTGTAAATTTCTGCATGTCCAGATTTATTGGATGTTCAGTGTCAAATTGTGAAAAAGTTCAAGGGGTATGAATCCTTTTGCAAGCCACTGTATGACCAAGAATTGCCCTATATGAGTTTTTTTTTTTTTTATTCCTGGTAAAAACCAGGAGCCAGACTGTGATGATTAGACAACTGGGTCAGAACATCTCCCAAACATCAGGCAGGTCTTGTGGGATGTTCCCGGGATGCAGAGGTTAATACATACCAAAAGTGCTCCAAGGCAGGACAACCGGTACACCTGCAACGGGGTCATGGGTGCCCAAAGCTTATTGATGCAGGCGGGCAACAAAGGCTAGCTAGTCTGGTCCAATCCCCCCCAACCCCCCCAAAATAAAAAATAAAAAGAGCTACTAAAAATACCTTCTAGCTGTGTGGGTCAGAGCTGGTTTGATGGCACAAAGTGGACCTCCGCAATATTAAGCGAGTGATTAGGATTTATGGTTAGGCTGATCGTTGTCAGACAGTAATCAATTTTCCCACACAGCCAGACTCTGTCCCAGAGGCTCAGGAGGCTGCACATCTTTTTGTGAACGCTGTACGTCTCCAGAGCTGCAGCTTCCTGTCAAGGCAAAGCCTGTCTTGCCACACCGCATGTAGGTCAATTCAGTGTCGGCCTCCCGGTGCCGTCATTAACTATGCGCACAAAGTATGTTTTTATGTTTCAACTCTCAAAGCATAAAAAGGATGAGGACAGAAGGTTATACAACCTTAAATACAGTATTTCTACCCCCACAAAGCTCATCCTCACCAGCAGAACATTCAGAGGTTCATCCCAAACCAGAACAGCCCAAAATACTTCAGATTTTCAACTTTTATATCACATGTACAATGAAACTGAAACACCTGTCATTTTAGTGTGGGAGGTTTTAGGGCTAAATTGGAGCAGCCTGGTGGCCAATCTTCATTAATTGCACATTAAATACACCAGTAAGAGCAGAGTGTGAAGGTTCAATTAGTAGTGTAAGATCACAGTTTTGCTCAAAATATTGCAATGCACACAACATTATGGGTGACAAACCAGAGATCAAAAGAGGACAAATTGTTGGTGCACGTCAAAGACAGCAAGTCTTTGATAGATCAAGAGCCACGGTATTCAGGGTAATGTCAGCATATCACCAAGAAGGACCAACCACATCCAACAGGATTAACTGTGGACGCTGTAAGAGGAAGCTCTCTGAAAGGGATATATATATATATATATATATATATATATATATATATATATATATATATATATAAACTTTACCTAAATCTGCTACTGTCAAAATATAATTAATAAAATCATAAAATTGGTTATTTCCTGAACTTTTTTAAATCAATATTTTCCTGAATACAAATCAAACAGTTCTTGTGCTCCAAACCTTTAGTTTTGTTATGTTTGTTTAGATTTTACATCTATTTTCAAACATGCAGAATGAATTTGGGTTGATTCCTTTTACTAATCTGAAATTATTAAGGAGTGGAGTAGAGAGTTAACAGGCAGCTTCTCTAAGTGTTCTGTAGGAGATTTCAAAGCCCTCAAAGTTTCAGAGTGTAAATAAGTTATTTTACTGCAGAAAAAAAGGGTTTTGCATCACCTGCACCTGTAGCTTGTATATAGGACACAGCAGTTTAAGGGGCCCATGAATTAACTGTGATTATCTACTACTATTGTTTGGAAAGCTGGGTTGCTCTAATCACAATCAGGCCTGATTACTGACAGACCTGTAGAATCAAGAAATCACCTAAATAGAACCAGTCTGACAACATGAAGCAGCTAAAAGTTCTCAAAAAGCAGCACATTATGCCCAGATCTAAAGAAATTCAAGAACAGATGAGAAAACTAAGTCACTAATAATCTATTAGTTTGGAAAAGGTTACAAAGTCATTTCTAAAGCGTTGAAACTCCAGTGAACCACAGTAAAAACTATTATTCACTAATGGAGAAAACATGAAACACTGCTGAACTTTCCAAGATCTAGACTAGAGAAATTACTCCAAAAGGGCATGAACAACTCATCCAGGAGGTCCCAAAACAACCTATTCAATAAATAATTCAATAATAACAAAGAGACAAACCCACAAAGGTCCATCTTACATTTGCCAACAAATATCTTAATGGAAAAAAATGTGGTGTTCTGTTATATCTGCCATAAAAGAATGCCTGGCCATCAAATTGTGACCTTAAACTCAGGTGTACCTTGATTTAGACAATGATCTGAAGCTCACCAGCAAATCTTTTTTTTCCAGCACTGTATATAAAAAAACAAACAATCCAGCACATCATTAGAAGTGCATTCATTAGTCTGATAGAGAAGAACCCAGAACAGTACACTTTTTGATTTGCTGTAGTTGTCCTACTGTGCAATGTCCTCCTGAGTGCTTTATGTAAAGGTTTTTCTTTTTATAACTTTCTTTCATGTTTATCTGTCAATGTTGCTTTAAGCAGAATATGCAACTGAAGTCATTTTTGCTCTTTTATAGCATAAATCAGCACATTTTCTCTACTGTAGCCAGTTGCTGGCACACAAATAGCAGTTTTGCTAAGAAATGCACCTTTTTCTTACTGAGCCTGTTTAACCCTTGTGTTGTCTTGCGGGTCAGAAGTGACCCGCTACCATGTTTAGCTGTAGAACAAATAACCTTTAACTATCTTTTTCCAACTTGAAATTTTATGACTTTTCCTAAAGGCACCCCATCATTAAAACGAGTGATACTTTGTTTTTTGTTTCCATGTGGGCTGTACACCACTAGGGTACAAAGATTGTCTTACAGTATGTGTCATTTTTGACCCATGAATTATAAAAGCATTTTTACCAGAAAAAAAGTATAAAGGCCACAAACAAACTCTAATACACACAAAAACAAACTTTCTCTAACACACACAACATCAAACATCATAAGGATGACAACAGTGTATTCAGCTGCCCATGTTCAGCACATTTCATCTCATCCATCTTTCTCCTGTTTATCACACCAGCTTTTGCCGACTAGAAATCTTAAGTTCAGATGTCAGTCCTGATGCTGTCAGACTGCCTGCTCTGAACTCTGAACTACACAAAAAAGACTCCAATTCCCAGCATGCACTCACACCAGACTTCCCTGACTCTACGGCGTTCCCTCTCTCCCAGTTACTGATTTATTGCACCTGTCCTGTCTTGTATATATACCCCTCAGTTTGCTCTGTCCCCTGCAGAGTACTGAATCTAGTTTTCTCGCTCTTCTACAACACATTTCCTTGTCGATTGCTTTTGATTATAACTTGTCTTTGTTTCAGTTGTTGAGATTCTACACATTGAGCAGTTCATGTTAAGGTTTAGGTATTGAGTTCTCTAATTGCTACACTATGTTGACAGTAGCCCTATTCGAAAAAAAAAAAAAAGATTTAAAGTATTTAAAGTAACATTTCCTCAACAATTTCATTAGTTCAAGACGTTAGATTATCTGAAAGGTCTTAATAAGATAAAGTTTGTCACACTTGATGCTTCTATTAACCACAATAATGATTTAAATATGGATCTTTAGTGAAGCAATATTGTTTTTTCTAGCACCCTCATTTTAAGATCACAGTGTCTTTTGTCCTTTAAGAGCAGAAAACTTCACAGAGTCAGGGGATCATCCTGTTACTCAATTAGCCTTTCAAATATTCACAGTCCAGAGCCTCGATATTATAACGGAGCAATAACACTGAAAGGTGCCAGCGTCCAAACAGCCCAATTATCATAATTTCACGGCCAATTAGCTCATCTCCATTTTTATGGTTTAAAGAGGATACTTTTAAAACACAGCGGTGCCTCACTCTCTTATTACGTAATTATGAATGATGAGTCTAATGAAGAAATAATGAAGAAATAATCCGCTTTAAAGCTGCCCTCACAACAAACGACACTAATGAAACTCTCGCGCTCCTGTTTCCTTTCCTCCACCACTCTCTCTCTCTCTCTCTCTCTCTCTCTCGCGCGCGCGTTTGAGGTCTGAGCTTAAATTCACCTCCGTTTAGCGCCGGCACCGCAGTGATTGGGCCACCTCGTTCCTGTAATTGGACACTAAAGGGGATGAAAGACCCCTTCTGGCACACACATACTGAAATTGTGCATTAACTTTTATCACTATTCTAATATCATTCATAAGTTTCTAGCCCTCACTAGCTTTACAGTGAAGCACAGTTCCGGCCTCCCCAAGGCTTTAACTGGAGCACTAATAAGACATAGGAAATAGAGGAAATAGTACTCATAACTTATTCTTGTCTTGAATATAATATTAATTATAGTCAATCATAATGTATTATAACAGGTCTTTGTGCGCTTTAAGTAAAGTGACAGACTTTCATTGTAGGACTAGATTATTAATGATAGAGATATACTATTTTAACATATATATTATAAGCACAGCTTATAATGTATTATTATCACAGGTCATAATGCTTAACAAACATGGCTATAATGGCTTATGCACTTTTCTAAACATTTATAGCCATGTTTATAATGCCTTATGAATGCATTATAATATGTTATGAATGTGGTTATAGCGTTTAATAAAGATGACATTCATAGGAAGTGTTACCCAAATACATAATAGATTGCAATATAGAAAAAAGTAAACTGTTGTTATCACAATACAATTTTTCTACATAATGTTTTAAAGTATAGAATGTAAATAATGATCAGTGGTTCTCGAAAAATGGATGGACATCAGTTAAAGTGAATCAATGGGAGGAAGTAGGGATGAAAATAAAATGACAAATAAATGAGTGCAGGTCATATAAGTTGAGTGAAATGGTTCTCTGTAATGATGAGGCTCCATCCTTTATGTTTGGGATATGTTGGGGTTGGGATAATTCAGCACCTTGAGCACAATAATACTCTTAACTCTATCAAATCCTGACAGCAATGCTAATGCTAATGCTAATATGAACTAGTAGAAAGCCTTCCCTGAATAGTAACAACAAAACTCAAACAAAATAAAAATACAATCTTTTTTCTTACCCTTAATTGTGTAAGAAACAAAGAATGACTAGGTTTCAGCCATGCATGAAGTATATACAGTATATAATATATTTTAATATTTTTGCCTGTTATCAGTGTGTTTAACCTCTGTTTTGATCCTAACAGCACAGGTGTTTCTGAGTTTTATCCATAACGGACCGATGCCGCCACAGGCTTCATTCCAAACAAGCCAGAACATGCTTCATCAGGTGTTTAACGACCGAGACCAACAACAAGTGGAATCAGGTGCACTCGGTGCTGTTTGGGGAGAAGCTGTGTGCTGAACTGGAACAATGGTCATCACCAGCATGCATGAGCAGAACAGACAGCTGTGGTTCTGAGCTATTTTCAAACACACAAGTGTAATTTGTGTCAACTAAAACTTTTTTTTTTTTTTTCTGGCTCATGTGTCTGCCCACAACAAGCTCCACACGGATATGTTATCTGAGACTGATCTTCTGCAGCCCAGGTCTTCAAATCTGGACCTTGAGTTCAATTTTCAGTCCTGGATTTTGTTCTTGATCAATGTTAACCCTTGTGTGGTGTTCGGGTCTGTGGGACCCGTTTTCATTTTTCATCAAATGATACTAATTTTTTATTTTTTTTTCTAACTCAAACTCATTGGCATTGGCTCATTTTTGGTGAAAAACATATATCAAAACACATTTTCGATAAACACACACTGTACACCCCCCCTACACATTTATATTACATACAGTATGTTTGGCCAAGGGCTAATAAACATTGCTTCATTTGTAAATTTGAAACTAAACAAATTTTCTACTCATATATTGAGTTTAATTCATTTTCTTTTACATTTTATTAAAAAACTAATAAAAAAAAAGAGTAGCACTTTTTGAAAGAAATGTAACATAAGAAAGGTAAAGGGCAAATATTAACCATGTAAGCTGTTTATATTGCTTGCAATTTAGGTGAAGCAAGCATGTGTAAAGCATTTTAATGTAGAATTGCTTATTTTTTCTGAATTAAATACAATAACAAAGTAAACGAGTAACAAAAATAGGAAAAACCCCACAAGGGTTAAGAGAACAGTTACTGCAACTGACTGGTCATGTAGTGTCACATCTTCCAATAATAATGTCCAATAAGAAAAAAGTCCAGGACTGAAAACTGGATTAAAGTCTGGATTTTATAAACCTCTTTTGGCATATTTATGAATGTATTGTAGTTCTTTTTATGAATTTATTGTAGTTCATTGTAGTTTTTATTCGTCAATGTATATATCTCATTTCAAAACATCCAAAAATATAAAAATAGTATTGCTTTATTACTTTATTACTTTCAGTAATTCAGCACAAAATGTGAAAGGTAAAATATATTATATATACATGTATTTCACATGGAGTGATCTTATTTAAGCACTTATTTATTTTATTGTTCCTCCAGACTCTGCTCCTCTGGTTTCCAAATGAAATGTAAAATTTACTGACGATTTTTTGAGATGCACTAGTATATTAAAAATACACATATATTGATTTTCCTGGTTCAAAAATATAACTTATTTGTTAAGCTGAGCAAAATACACACAAACATACACCACACAACCAGTCTTTCATGTACTTGAAGAAGAATTGCAACAAAAAACAGTTCTGGGAGGCAATGGTGGAGAAATGTTTGGACCAAAATAATTGGAGATATGATAAGGAGTCGACATTTCACTAAGATTATGTTTAGCTAAAGATTAAGGTGTAGGTTAAAGTAATCATTGTTCTTACTAGCCCACCGCATTTCTGTAAAACCAGCGAGCTGATTGGCTGTTTCTCCTGTAAAAAACTTGAAAAATCCTTGAACTGGCTCCGTGATTAGCGTTAAGAGATTTTCAATTCACACAGCAGCCAGTGGCCTGTCTCCTCATTATTAATCCAGCTGAGCTGAGCGAAACGATTCGGGGCTACTGGAAAATTATTCGGGGCTAAAGCTCCGGAAGCCCAGACCAGTAAAAAGCTCACCTAGAGCCTTATATAAAACACAGAGAGAAACACAATGCAGGAAATATCTTACCGCTGTGACGTAGAGGATATCTTTGCAGAGTTTAGTTTCCCTGGGGAAGTCGGGCAGGTCCAGGAAGTTGTCCACCACCACCTGTCCAATCAGATCGTGGCGGGAGAAGCGGTCGAAGTCGTAGACGCTGA
This sequence comes from Astyanax mexicanus, assembly GCF_023375975.1. NCBI lineage: Eukaryota > Metazoa > Chordata > Actinopteri > Characiformes > Acestrorhamphidae > Astyanax > Astyanax mexicanus. The sequence continues at coordinate 5,269,769 of NC_064417.1, forward strand.
AGTGCAGTTTGCGCATGTTCAGCTCGGCGTAGGCCACAGGAAACAGGAAGACCTCGTCGAACACGGGGTTCAGAGTCTTGCGGTGCACTTTGGTCTGATGCTTGGTCTTGCGTTCGGGCAGTAGGTAGATTTTCACGTACGGGTCCGAGGTTCCTGAGAAGTCCTTGGCGGGCAGATCCTCGGCCTTGTGGATCTTTACGATCAGCTGCTCCAGGTCGCAGTCGTACTTGAGGATGAAGTGGAGCCGACCGCAGCTGTCCGCTCGCCTCCCGTCGTCCGTGTCCACGGAGCGCTGCTTGTAGAGTTCAGGTTTAATCCGGCCCAGACCCGGACCAGACAGAGACTCCTGCCGCTGGAACTGAGCCGGGTTGAAGTCGGGGTTGGAGAGGTTCATCTGCCTCCGGATGGAGTTGTGTCTGCAGCAAGTAGAGATCAGAGTAGAGAGTCTCATATTACTTTGGTTTGATTTTGAAATTTATACTAAGTAACTGATAAGAAAAACAGGAATACATATCATCCCTGTCCAATACATTTTTAGTTTACTACATAATTTAAACACACAAACTGTCCCTTACACTGTGGCAAAATTTCTAGATAAATGCACCAGTAGTAATTAACTATTAATTCATTCATTAATTAACTATTTTTACATTGACTATCATTAAAATTTAAGTATGTTTTAGAGATAAAACACACTTAACTTTTAATAAAAGTCAATGTAAAAATAGTTAATTTTAGGTAACTCTGGAGAATTACTACTGGTCCATTAAAAAAAAGTTTGGCACAGTGTAAGTGACAGTTTGTGTGTTTAAATAATGTATTAAACTAAAAATTTACAAAAATGGAAATACTTGTTTTTCATTGGACAGCGACGATTTTGCTATTTATTGTTATATGTTTGAGTAAAATGAACATTGTACTGTATGTTTTATTCTATAAACTACAGACAACATTTCTTGCAAATTCCAAATAAAAATATTATCATTTAGAGCATTTATTAGCAGAAAATAACTGAGCAGAAACGGCTGAAATAACAAAAAAAAACAAAAACATGCAGAGCTTTTAGACCTCAAATAATGCAAGGAAAATGTCACCTAGTATTATCATCTAGTATCTAGTCTCTACTTATCTAGAGTACGTCTTGAGACTTTCAAGAATTTTCTCATAACTAATTTTTTCTGCTCTTTCTGTTATTATTTCAGTGTTTTTTATAGGAAAAAATCTGACAGATATTTTTTTCCCAGCTCCTACTTCATCTGTTCAACATGGTGTGGGTGTAATAAAATTAGCTTAAATTAAATACATTACATTTTCTGATTCATTTACTGCTTTTAATACAAAATCAAGTGTCTATTTAGTGCTAAAGTGTAAACAATGCAAACAATGATTTTATTTATTTAATTATTTATTTTTATTTATGATTTTTTTTTTACTTATTAGCCTAGTTTAATTGATTCTTTAAGATCGATTGATCACTGTGCACCTGCATATTTGTAAAGTGGTATTTTTAATAACAACAGCTATTCTTTACAGCTAGTTGCCCCTTTGCATTATTTAGCAAGGCTGTAATTATTTTCCAGCAGGGGTGCAACATCTGTCAGGCTGCCGGGATGGACTAGGCAGCTGTCTGATTAACAGTGATCAAAATAAAGCTTTATAGAGCTCACAGCGAGAGAAATGCCAGCTTAGTTACTCGAAATATGCAAAAGCAGCAGTGTTTGCTCTAATGATGCTGAATAATAAACTGGAAACACAATCAAACTTTTGAGACTGAGGTACAGATTTTGCAGACACAGTAATTACATCATTTTATGCTGTAGTTTAGTTTGTCAGACGAAGCCAGAGGCATACACATAACCTACATTACCCAGCTAATGTGGAAAAAAAAAATCTCCTTGCACATTTTACAACACTCCCACCACCATGTTTAACAGATGATGACTATAATAAAGGTTAAGGATGATGCTTCGAACACTCAAACATCTAGTATTAAAGTTAATCTTGAGGCGTTTATGTAATTATATCATTCTATACTGTATTTTGTCAGTCAAAGCCAGAAGCCTACACTTAAACTACATTACCCTGCCTTCCTGATAGAACTCAAACTAATGATCTCCTGCCTTTAGACAGGCCAGCAGTTAGACAGTTGCATCACACTAGATCTGTAAAAGCATACACTTTTCTGCGTGCAAAAAAAAAAAACCCAAAAAGGTAATTTTATGAACTTATGAACCAATGTGAGAGAGGCCTTCAGTTGCTTAGAAGCTACCCTGGGGTCCTCTCCAAACAAGCTCCATCTAGAGATGGTTTGTAACCTGTCCAGCCTTAACAGAGCATCAACAACAAACATTTTTTCTGAGGTCCTCAGAATCCACTACCACAAACCTTTGTTGTGAAGAGCAGACTTTGATAGATCCCTGTTCTTTAAATAAAACAGTCTCCACCTACTCACACCTGATTGTCATCCTATTGATTAAAAAACACCTTACTCTAACTTAACATTTAGACTAACTGCTAATCCTAAAGATTCTCGTACTGTTACCACTCTCTATTACGTAATATTGGATAATTTTTCTCAATAAATAAATGACTAAGTAGTGTTGTAGTCAAGGCCGCTAGAGCTGAGTTCGAGTCAAGACCAAGACTTTTTAGTAGTCGAGTCATAGTCAAGAATGAGACTAGGAAAAAAACAAAACATTTTCTCTATTTAGCTTGTCATTAAGGTTAATGAGCTCATCACTAGCTTTAGTTTTCTCCTTGGTAACATTAGTTTTACAGTTTACATTTAGCTAGCTTGTCACTATAGATAGCTAGCTTGTTGCTAAGGTTAGTTAGCTTGTTGCTAGCTTTAGTTCTCTCCCTGGGAACACTAGTGTGTTAGCTAGCTTGTCACTAAGGTTAGCAAGCTTGTTGTTAAGGTTAGCTAGCTTGTTGTTAAGGTTAGCTAGCTTGGTGCTAAGATTAACAAGCTCGTCACTAGCTTTAGTTCTCTCTCCTGTAACATTAGTGTTAGCTAGCTTGTTGCTAAGGTTAGCTAGCTTGTTGCTAAGGTTAGCTAGCTTGTTACTAGCTTTAGTTCTCTACCTGGGAACACTAGTGTGTTAGCTAGCTTGTCACTAAGGTTAGCAAGCTTGTTGTTAAGGTTAACAAGCTTGTTGTTAAGGTTAGCTAGCTTGGCGCTAAGATTAACAAGCTTGTCACTAGCTTTAGTTCTCTCTCCTGTAACATTAGTGTTAGCTAGCTTGTTGCTAAGGTTAGCTAGCTTGTTACTAGCTTTAGTTATCTCCCCGGGAACACTAGTGTGTTATCTAGCTTGTCATTAAGGTTAGCAAGCTTGTTGTTAAGGTTAGCTAGCTTGTTGTTAAGGTTAGCTAGCTTGTTGTTAAGGTTAGCTAGCTTGTTGTTAAGGTTAGCTAGCTTGTCGCTAAGATTAGCTAGCTTGTTACTAGCTTTAGTTCTCTCCCCGGGAACACTAGTGTGTTAGCTAGCTTGTTGTTAAGGTTAGCTAGCTTGTTGTTAAGGTTAGCTAGCTTGTCGCTAAGATTAACCAGCTTGTCACTAGCTTTAGTTCTCTCTCCTGTAACATTAATGTGTTAGCTAGCTTATTTCTAAGGTTAGCTAGCTTGTTGTTAAGGTTAGCTAGCTTGTTGCTAAGATTAACCAGCTTGTCACTAGCTTTAGTTCTCTCTCCTGTAACATCAATGTGTTAGCTAGCTTATTGCTAAGGGTAGCTAGCTTGTTGCTAAGGTTAGCTAGCTTGGTACTAGCTTTAGTTCTCTCCCCGGGAACACTAGTGTGTTAGCTAGCTTGTTGTTAAGGTTAGCAAGCTTGTTGTTAAGGTTAGCTAAGATTAACCAGCTCGTCACTAGCTTTAGTTCTCTCTCCTGTAACATTAGTGTGTTAGCTAGCTTATTGCTAAGGTTAGCTAGCTTGTTGCCAAGGTTAGCTAGCTTGTCGCTAAGATTAACCAGCTCTATGAACTAGCTTTAGTTCTCTCCCTGGAACCATATTTATCATCGCAAATATATGAATAGAAACATCAAGATTGCCGTCATGTTCATGCACCCTAGAGGTTTAATAATTTGATTTAACCAACAGTAACTCAGCACAGGACTTACCGGACGGATGAGGTGGGCTCGGTGACCTGCCTCTGCACGCGAGCGATGTGCACGTGGTTATGCTCCTTGATCTTGGTCTGGGCCTCCAGATGGATGTCTGGTGAGGTGTGGCTGATCTTCATGGCCGACTCCGGCAGCAGCATGGGTCCGGAGTTCTCCTTGGCGAAGTCTGTGCTGTACTCTCGATCCAGGAGCTCCTCCTCGATCAGGACAGGCTGCTGCTCGCCGTGCTGCTCCTTCAGGCTGGCCGGCAGACAGCGGTCCCGCCATGGCGCCCAGAACAGCTTCCAGGACACGAAGAGCGAGACGCCGAACAGAGCCAGGCCACAGGATGTCACCATCAACGACAGGAGACTCACCGACACATCTGACCACAAAACACAGATAAAAGGGGAATAATGAGAACTGTTTGTTTGATGGGAAAGAGTTGATAATGCTAATGCTAATGCTAATGTGATGTGTTCCTTGCCATGTGCTCTTTAAGCACTGACTTTGGACTTTGGGCACCAGCAGATGACATGTCTCTCAAAACCATCACTGATTGGTGAAAACTTCACACTAGACCTCGAGCAGTTTGGACTGTGTTTCTCTCCACTCTTCCTCCAGACTCTGATCCCTTAATTTACAAATGAAATATAAAATGTACTGATGATCAGTGATGGTTTGGAGAGACATCCATGTCATCTGCTGGTGTTGATCCACTGTGTTTTATCAAGTCTAAAGTCAGTGTAGAGTTTTCTGGAGAAAACTGGAGAGTTTTATGGAGATGCAGATTTCATTTTCCAGCAGGACTTGGCACAATGGCCACCCTACCAAAAGCACCAATTGGTCTTAAATAATATTCTAACTTTCTGAGACACTGATTTTTTAGTTTGCATTGGCTGTAAGCCATAATCATTATGAATATACTCATTATGATAAATTACTGTTTATTTATTAAATCAAAAATAACACAAAATACTATAAATCAAAACTCGTAATAGAGATTGGCACCATACTGATTGACAAGCATGGACTAGACGGTTATAAATCCTTCAATTATTAAGGATGAGGTGGGATAATGATCATCCAGTACCCTGGTATCATTAACACTCCGGCCAGTGAATGCAATCAAATCCTCACAGCAATGCTCTCAGCAAAATATAGTATTAAAATTATTTTCCTTGACATTTGAGATGATTTCTCCAACAAAATAAACTTTTTTTTACTCTAGAAGTATATAAAAAAATACAAATTGAACCTGTGGCATACCTGTGAAGTCTCCCGTTTTGGCCGGGAAACCGTCCTCCCGTATTAGTATTTTCCCTTAAATTTCCCGTATTCTATTAAAAGAAAAATATATATATATATTATTGAGGAGACAGGGCACTGACCGCTCTATGTCTCTTAACCAATCGTGGAGCCGATTCAAGGAGAAAGTCCCGCCTTTCAGGAGAAACAGCCAATCAGCTTGCAAAGGAGGGTCAGTGTGGGGAAGCCCCCCCCCCCACCCCCCTGTCGCTGTGAGTTCAGGCAGCTAGTCGGAGCTGCTGATGTTAAAACATATCTGGATATTCAGCGATTTTTCTAACAGAAAACTAACGGTAGGCTAATCATGTAAACTGTGATGAGATTTTTCTGATAGCTGCTTAAAAATACTCGTCTCCAAAATAAAACACACAGATTAAACCTTTTAAAATAAAAAAAATACAGCTTGTGACTCAGTTTAAGCAGAAATGTGGAGAGGACCGAAATTAACTGAACTAATCAGGGGTGGAGTGATCAAAAGGAAGAAGTATTAATTAAAATGTATTGTGCAGGCCCCTTAGGACTAATTTTTTACTGATGGAACATATCTGGTCCATGTCCTTTTAGTAAAAGCTGATGATACTATTTTTAGGTCACCAACAGTAATTTTGCAGAATTTGTGCACCTTTTGTTCAATTTTAAATCCATTAAATAAATAAAAAATATATCATATAAAAGAGTGCATTTATTACAAAAAAGACATGAAATCTTAATTTTTTAAAAAATATATAGAAAAGGGTTTTTAATTTGGCTGTATTAAAAGAATGACATATGTAGGAATGTCCACAACATTTCAGATTCTGATAATCGTTAAATTGTTAAATTGGTTCACTTGTGGTTATTTTAGATTTTTTGTAAACCTGTCTTAAAATGTAAGGGATACTGAACCTTCGTTGGGCTGGTGGGACGGCTTTAAGCGTACAGAGGAAAATATCCCTTATTTTTAAATCTAAAACTTGACAGGTATGACCTGTGGTGTTGCCTCAAGTGCCAAATTCAAAGTTCTTGGGAACCATTATTGATGAAAAATTTAAGTTGGAAAGAGCAAATAGACTGAGTTAGTAGAAAAATAAATAAATAAATATATTGGTATAATAAGGAGGGTTAGTTATCTGGTAACTTGGTATCTGGTCTTCTTACTCTTTATTATAGTATTATTTATCCATATCTTTCATACTGTAACATAGTTTGGGGGAATACACTTTTTTTACTAGTCTTTAAAAAATTCTGTTTCTTCAGAAACTACTTGTTCGTATTGCAACACGATCAAATTTATTCACGCCATCTGCTTCTTCTTTCTATTTATAATATTAATATATTTCAAATATGTATTTTTATTTCCAAAATGTATTAAAATTATGGAAATATCCCAGAGCAATTCAAAATTACTTTTTCTTTTTTTTTTTTTTTTACAAATGCAGAGCTTCATAAATATTCAAATCACCAGTCTTTAGATCTTCATCTTCCTAAATTTCTCTCTTGTAGAGGTACATTTTTGATAAGATATAGGGGGACAAAACTGATTGATGGAATGATTTTAACAATTTAGAAAAAAAAATCTGTAAAACATTATAAAAGATCATTTTGATATTTTTGTATAAACATTAACTGTTTTTGTTCTTTGTGTTACTGTATATATAGTTGTAATCTGATATTCTTTTGTTGATGTTATGTTTATTATGATAGATTATTTTTATATGTTTAAGGTAGAAGCTTTATTTAAGCTAATTTTATTTTTTTTACCTCTACCTGCACTGTATTTTATTGCTATTTGCACCTTGTGTCTGTTGTTTTTTTGTTTGTGCGAAAACAAAAATATAAAAAAGTCAAAATTTTAATATTCATTTCTTGTTTTCTCATTTTCTATCTCTCTATTTCTCTTCCCTTTTTCATCTGGTAACTCCCCTACCACCTCTATGTGATTTGTTCACACACTCTCTTTCCTCCTCCCTCTCTCTCTCGCTCTGCTTCATTCATGCCGTCTGGACTCTCTCTCTCTCTCTCTCTCTCGGGACACTAGCTCTCTGAATTAGGCCACACAGGCAGAGAGGGGCTTTTAGTGTGGACTGAATGAATCTCACTCTGACGGCTCTTCTCACTTCCGTCTGCTCTTCTTTTACAGACCATCAGAACACACACACACACACACACACACACACACACCGTATTTTATCCGTGCTCCTCAGAGCCCTGGAGATGGGGGATGAATATTACGAGAATGTGCGAATGATCAAAATGTGCCTTCAAACAATGTGGTTGAGACATTCATTTGCGAATGCCTATTAGGACAGTCCAGACAAGCAAAGAGAGAAAGAGAGAGAGAGAGAGAGAGAGAGAGAGAGAGGGAGAGAGAGAGAAAGAGAGAGAGAGAGAGAGAGAGAGAGAAAGAGAGAGAGAGAGAGAGAGAGAGAGAGAGAGAGAGAGAGAAAGAGAGAGAGAGAGAGAGAGAGAGAGAGAGAGAGAGAGAGAGAGAGAGAGAGAGATGAACATTAAAATAGTTGGACTATAACTATAATTAAAGGCAAATGCAAAGTCACCTCTAGATGGAGGGATTTAAGAAATATCCAACCAAGATCAGCACTGTGGTCAGAAACAGACCACTGATAAAAGGCTTAAACACAAGCTGTGCATCAACAGATGGGCTGCATTCCACTTTTGGCTAATGTGTAAAAACCCCAGAAACTCTGCTGTGCCTGATTGGCTACATTTAGGGCCCTATTTTAGTGATCTATAGCACACCATTTAATTGCAAATCATGCAGCTGCAAAAAATACGCCTTGTGTGGCTCGAAATTAATTTATTCATTAATCATGGGCATGTTTTTGGCACAATGTGAAAATGCCCTGTGACTTTGGCGTGTTCGTATTTTAACAGCAAGGTGCTTTCAAAAAAACACCTTTAGCTTTGATTGCTGCACACATTCACTATGGCATTGTTTCAAAAAGCTTCTGCAATGTCACAAGATTTATTTCAATCCAGTGTTGCTGGATTAATTTTTCACCAAGATCTTACAGCAGTATTGATGATGGTAGAGTCTGACCAACCGCTGCACAAAGCAGCTCTTCTCCATCCAGCACATCCCAAAGAGTCTCAATGAGGTTAAGATCTGGACTCTGTGGTGAACTCTCTCTCAATCCATGTGTGAAAATGATAAATGATGATCTCATGCCCCCTGAACCCTGAATCACTCTTTCACAATTCCAGCATGGCCGGGCCATCAGGGAAGATAAAAATCTTCCATTGATGGAATAACCTGGTCTGTATTATTCAGTATATTCAGGTAGTCAGCTGACCTCATTCTTTCAGATACTCACATACTGTTGCTGAACCAAAACCTGCAGACCAACTGCAGCATCAACCAACCCCACATCATTTACTTACTTAAATCCAGTTAGAGACTTTTTATTTGGCCAGGCAGTTTATATTCTACTATATTTTACTAAGTATATGAACAGCATTGGTTCTGTGGTCTAGAACCAACCAATTACAATTGATAGCTGTTGATAAACGATGCCCAGTGTAGCAACAGTAGACACCATTAAGCACCTAGTGAATGGAAGTAGTGGTTGTTGGGAGTATAACAGCTTTTAGCTGCTGATTATTGTATCACTGTTGTCACTTTAAAGAGGGAGATCTGTTGTTTAGTACCACTTACCAACCTGTATAACACAACTGCTTCTGTAACAGCCTGGAAACAGAGGCTTTTAATGGGTATGATAAAAAAAAATATATATATATATATATATTCCCACTGTGAAACGTGAACCAGTCATCCCTGATTCATTTGCTGTTCTGAGGGCAGATCTGTATAACACCAATCACACACAATATGCTGCATTTCCAAAGCAGGCACAGAAATGGAACAGATTCAGCCGTTAGCAGCAGAACATTAGCTGAACTGTGTATTTTAGCATTTTGGCCAGACCTGAGATTAATCCACTTATGGCAGTTCACACCCGTGGCCGCAGTGCATCCTTTTATCACGCTCAACAAGGTGCAATCAGGCTAATTAGACACTGTATCACAGCCTTCAAATGAACAACTGTGAATTAATTCAAGCAATTCAGCAAGCATCCTTAATTGCCTGCTAAGTCTGGAGAAAAAGGCAGTGACAAGTTTAATTGCCTTAACCTAAACATCTAGATCTACTGTACGTGCATCAAAGCCCAATCAGCAAAATATGATTTCATATTTTGCTGTTTGAGCTTCATTCATATTTTACAAAATTTCCCCTCGGGGATCAATAAAGTATCTATCTATCTATCTATCTATCTATCTATCTATCTATCTATCTATCTATCTATCTATCTATCTATCTATCTATCTATCTATCCATCCATCCATCCATCCATCCATCCATCCATATGATTTCATATTTTGCTGTTTGAGCTTCATTCATATTTTACAAAATTTCCCCTCGGGGATCAATAAAGTATCTATCTATCTATCTATCTATCTATCTATCTATCTATCTATCTATCTATCTATCTATCTATCTATCTATCTATCTATCTATCTATCTATCTATCTATCTGTCTGTCTGTCTGTCTATCTATCTATCTATCTATCTATCTATCTATCTATCTATCTATCCATCCATCCATCCATCCATCCATCCATCCATCCATCTAAGCAATCCAAACAAAGCAATTTTCCCCATGAATTCAATTTGATTAATCACCTTTTTTGGGCGAAAATGGTTGTTCCAAAGTGAAAATCTCTGCTGGACAACAAGAGCTGTGAGACAAAAGTAGAACTTTTTAGAAGGTGTGTGTCCCATTAAATCTGGCGTGAAACTAAACATAATTTTTGAAAAAAAAAAAAAAAAGCATTATATTGAAAGTTAAACATGGTGGTGGTTGTGTGATGATCTGAGGCTGCTTTGTTGCTTCAGGGCCTCGACAACTTGCTGTAATTGATGAAACCATGAACCATGGAATGTCCAGCCATCAGTTTGTGACAGTGTGACATCAGTGTGCTCATTGTGCTATTCAGGCGTACTTGGGCTCTGCAGCAGGACAATGACCCGAAGCACACCAGCAAGTCCATTGCTAAGTGTGACATCAGTGTGCTCATTATGCTATTCAGGCGTACTTGGGTTCTGCAGCAGGACAATGACCCGAAGCACACCAGCAAGTCCACTTGTGAATTGCTAAAAAAAAAAAAAAAAAATGAAGGATTCTGTAAAGAAAAGTCAACCAAAATCCACAGAGAAAATTTGAATATAATCACAAGCTATCAAACCAAGCTGAACTGCTTGAATTGAATTTTTGCACCAGGAGTAAAGGCATAAATTTATCCAAAAGCAGTGTGTAAGACTGGTGGAGCAGAACAGGATGCCAAGATACATGAAAACTGTAATTAATAACGAGGGTTATTCCACCAAATATTGATTTCTGAACTCTTAAAACTTTATGAATGTGAACTTGAACTTGTTTTCTTTGCATTATTTGAGGTCTGAAAGCTCTGCATGTTTTTTTTTTTTTTTTGTTCAGCCATATTTCTCAGTTTCTGCAAAAATTACAAAATATTTTTGTTTGGAATTTGGGAGAAATGTTGTCTGTAGTTTATAGAAAAAAGCAACAATGTTCATTTTACTCAAACATAAACCTATAAATAGCAAAATGAGAGAAACTGATTAATGGATTAAACTAGCAGGACCCTGGCTAGTAACATCACATTGAATTGCACCATTTTTATTGATTATTTGCTAGAAACATCCAATTAAGCTCTACAGGCCGACTTTTGAACACGACTCTGTTCACTACACCACAAACAAGCCACTCTGTCCTAATCACATTTCAGAGGAGCTTCTTCTGACCACGCAGCTGCAGAAGAAAGCGTAATGTTGGGTGGAGCGGGGGTGGTGTGCATTTTAGACACAAAACGGTGTTTAGATTCAAAGGTCTGTATTTAAAGTGGTTGAATAGAAGAGGTGCTTCAAAGCTAGCTTTGGGGGAACGTACAGCTGCAGTCAGCCTCGGCGATGTGAAGGCTTTCTGTGCTGCTTCCTCACAGAACAGAGTTGTGTCTGTGCTGTTTTCATTACGGCAGTGGGAGTGAGGGGAAGATAAAGACACAGAAACACAGAAACCTCTTTGAAGTCGAATCCAAAAGCATGTTAATCACTGCGAAACCTTGAACAAAGACACCTTTCATGCGCCTTCCCTGCTTTTCTCCAAGACTAACAAGATCCTGAGATGCTCCCTGAGAGATTTCAGATTTCAGAATGTAATGATCTGCTGATGGTACCTGAAAACACTACAGTATTCATTTGATACAAAGAGGTGGTTTAGTGAAACAGTGCTAACAAGATATATCTGTTTAACTTCTTAAAACAAAGGATTATTTTTGAATGGGAACATGTGAAGAACCAGATCACTGGTTCCAATCCTGCTCATGCAGCTTGCCATCTGCTGCCAGAGCCCTAAGAGAGCACAATTTCTTGCTCTCTCTGAGTGGGTAGATGGCGATTTTTATTTTAAGGTTGGTGTACACACTGTACAGTATTGTGCAAATGTTTTAGGCACCTGTGGTAATTTTTGGTAAAGTAAAAGCTTCTTATCTGTGAAGTAATTGTTTATTAACTCAGTAAAACACTACATTCTGCATTACAATAAATACAAATAGCAGTTTTACAAAAAGCAGTGGAACTTTTACAGCCCTGTTTTCCTTAAAACATCTCCTAATCTCTCCTCCTCATCTGAGTTTAATAGAGTTATTTCCAGTTCTCATCATATTAATCAACACCTGGTTTGGTAAATGTGAGCTTACCAATGTTAACATATACACCTGCTGGATATAACATACTTATAACTAGAATTAGAAATTTAGAATTCCTTGTTATGTTTTACTGTATTTATGTTTATGTGCATCTGTTTAAATCATATGTGGTGTTTTTTTCAGGCGAAACACTCGTATTGCTGAGATAAACGGATTAGTGTAACTGGCTTAGGTGCCTAAAACTTTTGCACAGTACTGTGTATGGCAAGTTGGTGGTGGTAAACTAGCACCAACCTCTTCTGATTTAATGTACCCTTTAACTATCAATGCATTAAAAAAGATTAGTGACACTTTCTATGACCCTAACTGATGCAGTGAGTAGCTTCTCATTTGCTAAACGACACAGCCTGTGGTCATGGAAAAGATGTTATTCTGTTTTAGAAGAGTCTTAGTATTATTAATAATAGAAAAACAACACTAGAACTCAGAGATATGTTTAATAGTGAAAGTAAGAGCATTTCCACAATGAAATTGAATGTGCAACATAATTAAAGCTTAAGGCGGTCCAAAGAAGTTTTAAAGTGGAAAAGCCACAAGAACAGTTTCCCTCTGTGCTCAGAACTGCTCGGCTTTGCGCCATTAAAATAGCAACAAGTTCAGGAATATATTTACGCTAATGATTGTGATTGTCTGGAAGTAAGGTGTTTTTTTTAGGTAAATTTATCTGGACTAATACCACTGACTGATTAAAACCCTGACAACAAGGATGGTGTACAAACCCAACTTTTACATTAACAACAAACAGAATACTAAATAAAATAACATTGCTGTTCCAGCATGACTGACAGCAGATCAGTTTCTTCTGCTGTAAAGCGCAGAGGCCCTGCCCTGTAAAATAGCAATCTGCCAAAGTCAGAGCACACCTGGCTCTTAAAGGGAATGGCAAATGACACACTGATTGGTTAATTTCACATTACACCCAAAACACACCCATGATTAATTATGAGAGAAAAATAGCTCATGCCTTTTACACGTTTTGAGCTGTGTAAGGCATACTTTTCCTGCTGTTATGATAGTAAAGACACACCGACAGGCCTTAAATCAAGCTGCGCTGTGCTTAGTTGAGGTTTCGCCTATAGGTCGCTAAAATATGTCCCAATGTGTTTCCAAAATTTCTATAGACATGACATTCATGAAGTGTCACCAAAAGGCGCCATTCCCTGAGCCAGGTGTGCTCTGACTTTGGTGGATTGCTATTTCAATGGGGCAGGGCTACTAAGCTTCTCAGCTAAGGAAACTAACTAGCTTAATACAAAATAATAAAAAAATATATATGATCAAACTAATACCATAGATTCTAGTAAGGCTGCTTTAAATATCTGATTCAATTGACCACAGTTGTGCACAATTCTAATGCTAACTGACTTCTGTATATTCGTGCATTTTACCTCCAAACACTCTGAATAACTTTTTATAGATCTTGCCTTTCATGCATAGCTGTATGCTCCCCATCCCCCCCGTCATGCAAATCACATTCATCAGTTTCTCCTGCATGCGTGCATAAAATTCTGTGTTCTTTTGATTTTGTTTTTGGTGCTCGAGGATCACTCAGTTTGTTTTTTTATTTATTTATTTCCTCCTCCTTCTTATCGATCTTTGGGTTAAGATTTGTTTTGCTGCCCTCTGGCACGCTGAGGTTGTAATATTGCAAATCGGCCAGCTAGAAACGTTCAGGACTGAATCCTAATGCACACGAGATCACAGAGAAAACAGAACCACTAAACTTAGTAACAGAACTGGATGATGAACGCTGATGGTGTTCAGCACTGTGCATGAACAATAAGTGCAGGAAAATGCAATAATACTGGGCAGGTATCCTTCAAACGCTGTGTTAGTTAAATATGATTTACAGTATATGTCTACACTCATCATCCAACGAAAATACTTGCAAGCAGAACGAATCAACAGATTTGGTGGGAAGATTTGACACTGTGAGACATGCATATGATTAAACTTTCACACAAGGCCATGCAGGTGATTAGTTTTCTGACAAAATAAAGACGGTTGTCCCGTTATGTGTTATTTCTATTTTGTCTCTGTTCTGTTTTTGTGTTGGTAGCATCCTTTGCAAGTTAAGTATGCTTGAAAAAGAGTTTTAAACCAAATAAATAAAAATGGGTCTCATCTTAGGGCTCCTGGCCTGGTTGTGCATGGTTGTGCAGTTATTACCATTGTGTATTCTGTTGGTGAATAGAAGAAGACATAAAGCAGCAACATGAAAGGTCCATGATTTTATATTAAGTATTGTCTTGATGTGGTGGGCAGGAACGGTTGTTGGGGACAAGCCAGTTCCAAATCACAAAAGAAATCCCTTCAATTCAAACTTTGAGTTGAACCAACTTATATTTTTTTTAATTATCTGTAAAGTTCTCATTTTGGATATTCTGGAGATTATCAATTATTTCATTTAGTTTTAAATTTTGGTCCATTAGTAATAGTATATAATATTGATTAGATAGGGAATCTTCTGATTTATTAAAATATAATTAAAAAATAGTATCACATTACTGCATAAAAATGATCCCTACTCTACTCACTACTCATGCTAGTTTCTAATCAAGTAGAACAACATGAAATGATGTTAAAATAGTTAATCAGTAGTTCTCCACATCATCCCAAAGGCAATGGATTGATTTAAAGTCAAGTGTGACGCAATAAATCAGTTGTGAAGGAAACTCTAAAACAGGAAGTGAGCTACAGATTGCAATGCTACATTTTTAGGCAATCTCAATGGACAGTAAGCTTCCTTAACCTGTTGAGATACTATTTGGAAGATAATTTACAAAGCTCTTACCAAATCATGATGACCCAGAGAAAAAGATAAGCACTGACTGTACAGAGAACGAATAATGAAAAAACATATAAAAACATTATGATCACTGCAGCCAGACTCTGACTCTATCCCCGACAGCATGTGAGAGGAGAGTGCTAGACGAGGAGAAGAGGACACGGCACCTGGGAGCCGTAGTGCAGAGGGGTACTGAAGCTAAAAGCCAAAAAAAGATCAGCTTTGCAGCTTTGAGCCTCAATTTAAAGATGACATCACCAAGATCCACAACAATCCAGCTATGACACGCAGTCAATCACACAGAGAGGCGAAATCAGACATGAAAGGATTTAAAAAGCCAACAACAACAATGGGGCCCTAGCTTACACCCTGCGCAAGGCACGTCACCAAGCTTGTTGCTATCTCACACCCTATCAACACTCTATTTTAGTGTCTTGCGTCCAGGCTGTTTAAATATTGTCAAAGTTAATAAATCTACACTGATGGGTGTAAGTGGTGGTCTGGAAGTGAGGTGTGTTCAGGTAAATTTCAGATAACACATGAGCTCCACTGACTGATTAAAACCCTGACAACAGTCAATCGTCAGGACTCACTGCAGAGCACAAACCCGACTTTAAACTCGACAATAAACAGAATAAAGAATAAAATAACATTATTTCCCTTAAATGAGCTGCTGGTGTATCCTCACAGCATGAACATGCACCAGTCAGTATCCTCTGCTGAGATGCTCAAAAGTGTCGTGTTGTTAAGATGCGAACACGCCGAAGTCAGAGCTCTTAAAGGGAATGGCAACTGGCACACTTTTGGTTTTATGTCATGTTTATGATTGGTTTATGTCATGTTAAGCCCAAAACACACCCGTGATTAATTAAGAGAAACAGTTCATGCCTTTTGCACGTCTTGAGAAGCACAAAGTGTATTTTTAGGGCCCTGAAGACACACCGACATGCCTCAATAAAATAGCTCCCAAGGTCTGGAAGAACAATAAGTATCTTAAAAAAATGACTTAGTATCTCAAAACAACAATTTAGTGTCTCCAAATAATGATTTACTATATCAAAATAATGACTTAGCATCTCGAAATAACGACTTAGTATCTCAAAATAATAAGACAAACTCTTAAAATAATGAGAAAGTATCTCACAAAAATGACTTAGAATCTCAAAATAATGAAACAGCAATTGACTTAATAATGAGAATAAAAATGTGTGCTGGATGTTTGAGTTATGTTAGATATGTGGGAATTGGCTTACATACCAATAAGAATGATACGACCCACTAGGAATCTTGCTAGCCAATCAAATTCTTCTACACAGTTGTGGTTGTACTCACTACTGGGAATAATTCAAGCCAGTAAGAATGTTAGTAGACAACTGCAACGTTACTCCTTAAAGGAAATATTACTAGCAAATAGTAATGTTACTAGCCAATGAGAATCTTAATCACCATTTGGGATGATACTAGATCAGGGGTGTCAAACTCATTTTGGCCGAGGGCCACATTGGCATATTGGCTGTCCTCTAAGGGCCAGATGTTACTTATAAATGTAAAAAAAAATGTAACCAAATGTAATATAAAATGAATGTAACTACTCCTTCATGTTAAATAACTCTCAATATATTAATTATTTAATCAAACATTACATATTGCAAACATATTGCATGGAAAAAAAATGTTTGCTTATTGCTCTATTAACTTAAATCCTATTAATTTGTCATGTTATGAAATCCAAAACCTCCATCAATCAAGAACCAAACTATTCAAGTGAATAGAAATGACATCAAATACAAGTTATATTAACTTTGATCAAAACGTTTGATACTGAAAAGAGGCTTAATAAATTTAAAATCAAAAATTGTGAGCTGCTAAGAACATGTGACAGATTTAGCATTTTGCTAAAAAAAAAAAAAAAAACTGACTGCAACCACCTTGCATAAAACTAGATGCTTAATTACAAAATCTGGACATTATGAGATAAACATTTGTATGTCTCAATTCCACCCACGAAGTTACGCCGTGTAGTGGCAGTAAGCCGTAACTGTCGCGGGTAACACAATCGACAAGCATTGTGGGAAATGTAGTTTTTGGTCAAAGCACGCTTCTGACCTATTTATTATAGACACTAAGATCTTACAAGTTCTCGTGGGCCACATAAAAGGAAGTGGCGGGCCACATTTGGCCCTCGGTCCTTGTGTTTGACACATGTGTACTAGATGATAGAATAATATGAATTATATTAGCCAACTGCTATAATAAACAAATTTACATGCTACCAGACAATTGGTATCTTATTAGCCAAAAGAAATCACAGGTCAGTAAATACTGTGTGTTGGGTGTGTGTTATGATATATAATTGTATATGTGGCATTACGCTCATATGCTTCTGTTCTGTTCTGTTCTGTTCTCCGTTATCAGCAGCTGATGAGTTTCCCACCTCTGTCAACTGCTGATCTAAATTTAAAAGTGTGGGGTGAGGCCTTCAAGTGTTATGGGAGAGGAGTGTGATCACTGGATTGAGCTGAACTGCTGACTGAGGGCCAGAGAATGGTTTTCAACCTCAGAGAAGATAAACGCTCACAGAGAAAAGCATCACTTGCTTTTAGCCAAAGGATTTCTTTAGATTTGAGCTAGACCTACAAGTAAAATGATACAAATTTAGAATTGTAGAAAAGAACTACAGTGGTGCAGTGGTGTGCAGTGAGGCCCTTCTAATCCTTCAGAGAAGGGGTGACAACACGTGCATGTAAATCATTACATAATATTTAATCAGGAAATATATATTATAGTTATTGTAAACTATAAGCATATATTTTATAAATTAACTATGTCAAAAAAAACAGCAACTAATTTAAAGCATTACTCTTCATTTTTAAGTTGCAACGGGACTCTTGTCTATGGAGAACCAAAATTAATAAATAAAAACATAAGTAAATCACTCGATAAAAGTAATAGGGTGATTAAAATGATAAAGAGTAATTATAATTAATATAAAAATAAATACCTATACATAATTTATTTATAAATTGTTATTAGTAGGTTTCTTTTCTTCTTATTTCCCAATTTGGTTATTTCTGCATTTATTTATTTCCCGATGTATTTATTTTTGCATTCATTTATTTCACAATTTTTTTATTTCTGTTTTTACTTGTCATTATATGATAATAAAGGGGCGTGTTTTTCATGCACAGGCTTAGCAATCCAGCCCAGAGAGAGAGAAGCTGATATGAATAGAAGAGTCCAGGAGCTGAAATGTAGGGAGAAGTTCAGTATCAGATCTGCTCAGAGAGGCAGCAGCTCACCCTATAGAAGTGGATCAGAGTCTGTATTACAATCTAAAAGATCTTTATTAAATAATCTCCCATGTTACCAAAGTTACCGCCAAAAGGGCAAGACATGTGTGCATTTAGCAGTACTGAAGAAATACTGTGCCCTTAACTGTACCACCCCAGTGACAGTTTTGTGCCATTATTTTTATGTTGGGGATCAGGGGTAAATTTGAAACTATCTTCGTACTCAATGACCCTGCAGAGATCTTCTCCACACTTCTCACAATCTTCAGTGAAATGAACAGCTGTCAGTATGTTTGTCCATAGCTTTGTATCACTGCCCCATCAATATTACAGCATTGTGTTATTAACCTCTCGCAGCGGCGACCCCCTGGGCTCTATTACAGGGCTCTTTTTGGTCCATAAAGGATTTTCTTCAGGAGTTACGGGGGTCCGCTTTGAGTCGGCAATATATTCACTGACTTTCCTGCGGAGGCCGGAGCAGGGCCAGCCTCAGCTGCTCGCTTTCATTAGATCTGTGTATAACTCCTCTTGGGGGAAAAGAATTGTGAGCATGGTTCAATAAGCCTTCAACAGCAGTGCTATCGTATGTCAAATATACCGCGGTCTCTCAGGACAACCAGCTTTTGAAGACAATCTATAGACTTCTGGGGGTTGGGGGGCAGCGTGATTTAGTGGCTACAGTGGACTTCCGTGTGTTCCTGAGAGAAATGGAGGATGAAAGGAACGAGCGGATGGTTAAAGGCCCAGGGGAACCCACAGGGATATTGTGGACGCCTCTGGCTATGGCAGCTACAATATCATAAAAACAGTGGAGATGTCAGACAGGGTGCAGAGCTGGAACTGTAAATAGTAGCACTTATCCTCTGCAGTTCAGTCTTTTATATTAGCCGCTTAAACTAAATATTTTTTTATTAAAATAAGCAATATTTTACAGGTCAACAAGGTAGCACTTTAGCCTCCCGCTTAAATATAGACAATTAGCCAAATACGTCCAGGTTAAATACATTGTTAAATCTAAGCGAGGTCCTGCAGGTGACATAATCAAATCAAGCCTAATGAGTTCTCAGCACCAAATTCAATAAAGCCTAATGAATTCCATCTATAATGGCTCCAGCATCATGACTTCACACTTTCACACTTACCACTGTACTAAAAACAGTTATTTACTAGCACATCTCAAAAAATAAGAATTTCATTGAAAATTTACTTTATTTCAGCAATACAGTCCAAAATGTGAAACTCAAATATTATATAGATGTTGTTTTAGACACAGAGGGATCTATTTTAAGTATGTATTTATTTATTTATTTATTAATTATTTTTTGATGATTATGGCTTACAGCCAATCAATAATTTAGAAGACCAATTGGTAGTTTTGGCAGTGTGGGCAGTGTGCCAATTACTGCTGTAAAATGAAATCCACGTCTTACAGCACTTCCCTACTGTGCTTCCCTATGCACCCAATTAATATGGAGATGCAGATTTCATTTTCCAGCAGGACTTGGCACACTGCCCACACTGCCAAAAGTACCAATTGGTTTTATATAATATTCTAATTTCCTGAGACACTGATTTTTTTTATATTGGCTGCAAACCATAATCATCAACAATAAAATAAATAAACACTTAAAATAGATCACTCTGTGTGCAATACATCTACACAATATATGAGTTTCACATTTTTACAACTGAATTCCTGAAATAAAGTAACTTTTCAATGATATAATTTTTTGAGATTCACTAATTACAATAAACTCTAGATTTATTATGTAGCTAATGTTAATGTTATTAGCATTTAGTATTTGGTGTTTAATTTAGAATATTTTGTATAATCCCACAGGGTTCCATGTTAAGGCCTATAAGACTAATGATATTTGCCAGAGCAATGTTGTTAAAAATGAAAAAAAAAAAAAAAAAGAGCTTACATACATAATATGAGTTTAAAAGGTTAAACAGTAGTTGGCATAGTGAAGCACTAGACTGGTCAGTCAAACTGTTACTAAAATATATATGTTACATTGATTTTCTCATCAGACAGCCCAAGTCCTAGTGAGTCGTGTGACTGTAACACTTTTTGACACTGAAACATTCTGCCCTTTGTCCAGAGTAAACAATCGTGACCTTTTAATGGCATAAATCGATGCAATACAAGGTTTACAGTACAGTAAACAGTCCTGTGAAAGATTGCTCACTCAACATCAGCTAGATCAACCATCAGATCATTTCTGATCTGATCTGCCCATCTGACATTTCAGCCTTTATTTACAATTGAATCAACATATGGATCAGGGATGAATCAACTGTGGACTATGTTTTGATTTTGAAAGATGAATTCATTAAACATTTATATTGTGACTTTGTTTTTGACCTTTTTTAAACACTTGATACACTATAAATTACATTTTCTTTTCATTCTAGTTAGGACAATGAAACTAAAACACCTGTCATCATTTTAGTGTGGGAGGTTTCATGGCTAAATTGGAGCAGCCTGGTGGCCAATCTTCATTAATTGCACATTATT
The DNA here is from genome assembly GCF_023375975.1 of Astyanax mexicanus. Taxonomy (NCBI): domain Eukaryota; kingdom Metazoa; phylum Chordata; class Actinopteri; order Characiformes; family Acestrorhamphidae; genus Astyanax; species Astyanax mexicanus. The sequence continues at coordinate 5,290,556 of NC_064417.1, forward strand.
GCACCAGTAAGAGCAGTAAGAGTGTGAAGGTTCAATTAGCAGGATAAGAGCACAGTTCTGCTCAAAATATTGCAATGCACACTATAACATTATGGGTGACATACCAGAGTTCAAAAGAGGACAAATTGTTGGTGCACGTCTTGCTGGCGCATCTGTGACCAAGACAGCAAGTCTTTGTGATGTATCAAGAGCCACGGTATCCAGGGTAATGTCAGCATACCACCAAGAAGGACCAACCACATCCAACAGGATTAACTGTGGACGCTGTAAGAGGAAGCTGTCTGAAAGGGATGTTCGGGTGCTAATCCGGATTGTATCCAAAAAACATAAAACCACAGCTGCTCAAATTACGGCAGAATTCATTTCAATCTGTTTCCACCAGAACTGTCTGGCAAGACGATAAATTATTGTCATAGTGGCAGCGCTTTAGACCACTCGGCACCCAGCACAAAGTGATTAATAAGAACATACTACTGACAGACACAGCGACCTCTAGTGAAGCCTGAGAAACAGTACCTCTGCTGATCGGTAGTGATGAAATTATCAGGTTATGCAAATATTCAGTGCCTACTTTAATAACACAGTTAAAGGGTTAAAGTTAAGGGTTCTCTACTAATGTGCTGCTATTTATAACAAATTCATGAGATTCTAATAATAGCTCTTAGTGATAGTAGTCCCCGATTAAACACACACACACACACACACACACACACACACACACACACACACACACACACACACACACACAACACGCACACACACAAACACACACACACACACACACACACACACACACAAACACATAGTTACAGTTGGTATGTGATGTTTGTAGTGCTGGTATAAAATGTGGGGCAGGGAGCTGTAAATGGGTCATTTACTCTGAACTGTGGTCATATGGAATAAGTATTGATAAGTAATATTTTTATGTAAATATGAAGAGTATAAATATTTGAACAAGTGCTATGTAAAGTATTTTGAAGCATAGCTAATGCAGTTAAAGCTGGTAGGATGAGGGTTCTCTGAGAACAAGAACCAGATTCATTTTATTGAAGCAACTGTTACCAGTGTGGGGTCTGGGGGTTTGCATTTTTCCATAATGTTTCCATAATGTTTCCATAATGTTTCCATAATGTTCCCTGTCAATAGTTTAGCAAATAAGGCTGAGGCTAGTCTGAAAGGAACAAAGGTTCAGAGTTTCTCAAACACAGAGAAAGATACTTGTGCATCTTGAAAAATATATATATCTTTGTAAAGTTACTATATTTTAGTAATTCAGTTCAAAATGTGAAACCCATATATTATATAGATGTATTGCACACAGGGTGATCTATTTTAAGCATTTATTTATTTCATTGTTAATGATTTTGGCTTACAGCCAATGAAAACCCAAACAATCAGTGTCTCAGTAAATTAGAATATTATATAAGACCAATTGGTACTTTTGGCAGTGTGGGCAGTGTGCCAAATCCTGCTGGAAAATGAAATCCACATCTTCATAAAAGTTGTCAGTAGCAGAGTGAAGCATGAGGTGCTGTAAGATTTTGTGGGAAAACAAAACTGCACTGACTTTAGACTTGATAATAAAACACAGTGGATCAACACCAGCAGATATCAGACATGTCTCTCCAAACCATCACTGATCATCAGTACATTTTACATTTCATTTGTAAATCAAGGGATCAGAGTCTGGAGGAAGAGTGGAGAGACACACAGTCCAAGCTGCTTGAGGTCTAGTGTGAAGTTTCCACCAATCAGTTATGTGTTTTGGGAGGGGGACCCCTCCACCACCCATATCCTCCACTTTACTCTATTTATCCTTTTATCACTCTACTTATAGGACATTGGAAACTTGCTTTCTATGATAAGTTAAAGCTGCCCAAACTCCAGCCCAAAGTTCTCTTCTCAAAGAGGCATAGGCTGTAAGTAAGCTTTTCAGCATGCAATCTTACTGTAAAGTCTGTAATATTAATATTGGTGTTGTGTGCTTTTTTAACATTTCTGTTTCATTATTTTTTTGTGAAAGTGGTTTTAATTTTGAGTGAGAGTGGTTTTAAAAGGAGCAGATGAGATGAGGAGCTGGATGCTCTCAGCTTCTGATGTAAAAGCACTTATTGTCAGTAAATGGGTGGGGCTCTAGCCTTCTCACTCACCATGTCCATCATCTCCAGCCATGGCTCTCTCTTACAGAGCTCCAGAGCTGCCTCTGGAAATGGCTTTGCAATGCAATGAGAGCGGTCATTTGAGACCCATTTGTGGACAGAGCTCTGGGTGTATAGTATCAGAGTGAAGCGAGCTGTGGAGCAGTAAAGAGAGAGGAGGAGCTAACTCTAAAGCTACATCAACAAGTTTCAAGCTGATGTCAGGGTTAGAAAAGGGTTTTACACTGTCAGTGTAAAATCAATTTAATATTTAGTGTTAACCTGCGTTTCAGAGATAAAAAAAAAATCAACACAATGAAGAATTTCTTTAATTGCTTAGGAATGGTTTAGGGAAAAAAATAAGAAAAAGCTGTATAAAAGTTATATAGAATAAAAATAACAATGTTTTCATTGCAGTGAACATGAAAATACAAGCCACATATTTTTATTAATTTATTCACTTTTTCTATAATTTTTTTATTTCATTTTTTATTCTTATGGTTTCTAGATGGTAGACAAAAGAGCATCCTTATATTGTTTTCATCTGTTTTCATTCTGCCTGGGACCAGTAGAGGAACCTTTTGTTGCAGGAATCCAAAAATGCTCTTAATTTGTCTTAAAATGTCTTAAATTAATTTCCCAAGGGTCTTACTGCCACAGACAGTAAATCCTTCGGAGTTATTTATTTATTTATTTTTGCACACTGAATTTCAGATTTTTTTTTAAATTCCATATTGTCGCTGTCCAGAGAAAAACATGTATCTCTATAGTTTGAACACTTAAACTGTCTCTTACACTGTGTCACAATGGACAATGAATGGACCAATGGAAATTCTCCAAAAGACCTGAAATAAGTTTTTTTTGTTTTTTACAATGATTTCCATAGAAAGTTAAGAAGATATGAAGTTAGCTTATTGATGTAACGACTATATTATATGTATGGCTCAGATGGGTGCTATTTTCACAACAACAACAGCAATACCATTCTAGCAACATTAACAGAGTTAATTAAACACTTCTGTTTTTGAAATTTTCTCAATAGTAAGGTTCTGTCTGGAAACAGTTTAGGAAGATAAGGCAGTAAGATCTTACAAAACTTGGCAGAAGAGCAAAAGTGGAAGCAAAAGAGAAGAAAAAGAAGAAGAAGAAGAAAAGAAATGCTGGTTCTTACCTGAGTCCGAGTACCTCGGTCTGCCCAGGTCTCGGAAGTAGTAGATAAAATCCATGCAGTTGTCATTCTGCACTTCTCCAGAGGAGCACAACTCGGTCAGTAGTTCCAGCGCCTTTCGACAAATCTCATCCTCTCTTTCTCCAGGCATTTCCTAACAGCATCCTCCCCCCGGACGGACAGGCGATCCCTGCTCAGAGCGGCAGCGCTGCTGGAGAAGCGCACTTCATACCGGAGCGATTGGCTCCGCGCGTTTCCACGGCAGCCTATGGCAGATATCCAGCTGCGAATGGCATCACATCAAACCTCAGAGCGCTTCAACTCGCGTGAAACTGCGCAAACAGCTGCGCCTCAGCGTGATCTGCGCCCAAATCTCTTTTGCGCCAAACCGCGCAAAAACAGTATCCAACTGGCTCCCGTTAAAAAAGTGCCGCTGTAGTGAGATTGAATCTGCGCGGTCCCGGTCGCTGTCCGCGGAGCGCTGGTGCTGAAACTGCGCTGAATCTGCGCGGAGGATTCTCAATAAAGAAGATGCGCGTCTCACCAGACTTGCTGTCTCTTCTCCGCGAGCCCTGTCTCGAGCCCTGGACTTCTCCAGCACCACTCCAAAAGCTCCACACGCGCGAGCCCCTCCCTCCCACTCAGAATTATCCAGTAAGACCACACACTTCACTGGAGCGTTTCATCGCATTTCATTGGTTCCAAGCAAGAAACGTGATTGCTTTCACTTTACTGTAAACCCACAGTTTGGGTTTGAGCTCAAATAAACGAAGTATGATTTATGCAAAACTGAATAATTACTGAATAAAATGACCAGAGGTGTCAAGTATAATAAAGAAAAAAAAATACACTTCTACTTGAAGCAAAGCATGCCAGGTTTGCGTTTGTGAAATAAAAATAAAACCTATATAAAAGTTATATAAAATTAAAAAATGGATTGTGGATTATAGATGACAGACAAAAGAGCATTCTTATTTTTTGTCATCATTGGAGGAGTATAATTCAAGTTTAAATTAATAATTTTATGCTCAATCCCAATTTCACCCCCATTTAAGCCTTACCCAGACTTACAGTACCAGTCAAAAGTTTGGAAACACTTTTTCATTCAATGTTTTTCTTTATTTCTTCCTTTATTAAATTTATTTACACTGTAGATTAATATTTTACTGTGAAAACAATTAAGGGGCACCTATGGAATTATGTAGTGAACAGTAAGAAAAAGTGTTTGTCCTCCACATTATTCTCTTGATCTAAACCTGATGAACTCAGATGGTGATTTGAGGTGATTTAATTGGGATGAGCTGGAGCTTCACAGCCTGAAGAAAAATCAGTAACTATTGTTCAGCACCTCCAGAAACTCCTTCCTTCAAGACGCTGAGAAAACTGTTCCAGGTGACTTCCTATATACATAGATTTAATGTATTCAATATTAAATTTACAGTGTAAAAACATGAAAATAAGAGGTGTGTGCAACTTTTCAAACTTTTAACTGGTACTGTATCAGGTTTCAGCCAACACCATGTAATATGTATTTAATTCTCTTCATTTTGTGGTTAAAATAAATATGTTTAAACTACTATAAAACAAACAAAATTAAACACATTATTCACTCAAATGTTAAAGAATACTGATATTATAAGTATAATTGAATTAACAAAAAAAACAAATGTGTGTCTTTTTAGTTTAAGTGTAAATTTAAGTCTAAGGTAACACAAATTCAACTTATACAGACCTACAGGCTTTATATAAAAAAAAAGTCTTATATCAGAGAAATCAAATCAGATAAAACCACTAGAACCTCATGTTCATTGTGTAAAGATTGTCTAAAAACTATTTAAAAAAAAAACAATAAAGGTCTATAAAGACTGTTCAAAATGAGCTTTTCATGCTACTGGGAGAAATACAAGAAACAAAAACAAAGCTAATCTGCCGCCTCGAGCAGCGGAAGGTAAAATATCAATACAGGATCAGATCAAAACAACTCTCCTGAGTTTCCTTCTGCTTTGTTTAATAGCTCTGGCTCCGGCCCAGGAAGAGAAGACCAGCTGGAATCAAACCACAAATGAGACTGTCTGAGTTTAATTAAACTGACAGTAAACAGTGCAGTGGGCAGCAAGTTGATAATACATTACTTACACTTAATACTGTACAATGAACTAAACTTCATTTTTGTTTCTAGAATTATTTAGGTCAATAGGTCTTCATAAATCAATATAAAAAAACAATTAGTGTTAAGTATAATTAGACACCACCCTTGTAAAAGATGATGATGATAAGAAGTAGTAAAGTTATTTTGTCTGCTCACTTAACTGCAGTGTGAAACCAAAAGTAAATAGACCAATATAATAAAAACACAAGACCCTTTAAACTCTTACGTCCCTTAATAAATAAACTGAAGACCAAAGAAATATACAATAAACACATTCATTACTCTGTAGGTAGATGTATAAATACTAGGGTTTAAAATACTTCTTTAGAATTTGAAGTATCAATTCAAGCTTTTTACTATTTAAGTAAAAGTATAAAAGTACTGGTTTCCAAACTACTTAAAGTACAAAAGTAAAAGTAATGTTTAAATGGGAAAAATGCTTTTAAGATCAAAAGTTTAGGCTGTGCCACGGAGTCATATAGTGCACTACTCTCTGTGCTCTCTTTTATCGTGAAGGCTCTCTTCAGTTCTAGCTCTGCACTTCTTTGTTTTAACTATACACTGAGTTCTTTTAATATCTCCATGTTCGCAGAAGCTGTTGTATCAGTGTCATTAGCAGCATCATGGTCACTTAGGTCAACTGCAAAAGCGGTCAGGAACACATGATGTGGCCACAATAACTCCCTGAAAAAAACGGAATACAGTACCAGTCAAAAGTTTGGACATATCTTCTCATCATTCAATGTTTTTATCATACATACTGAATACTGAAGTCATCCAAACTGTGAAGGAATCATGGAGTAACTTAAAATTAATAAACAAGCCAACCTTTTCTGTGAAGCATTTAGGTCCTCTTATTTAATGTTTCTGAGGCTGGTAAGTGGTGGTCCTCTTTTCCTAGGGTATTCCTGATGAGAGCCAGTTTCATCATAACATTTTTGATGGTCTTTGTGACTCAAAATACTTGAAATGTTTTGTTGAGTAGTTCTTCTCATAATCTGGATTAGAAAATTACTCGAATAGAGCTATTATTCACTGTATACCTGTAACTCTACCTCTTCACAACTTTACAACTGATGCTCTCAAACACTTTATTAAGAGACAAGAAATTCAAGTAATTAACTCTTGACGAGTTCAGCACAGCTGTTAACTGAAAGCCTGAATTCCAGGTGACTCTACCTCATAAAACTAACTGAGAAAATCCAGCAAAGATGTGCAAAACTGTCAAGAGGTGCTTCTTTGAAGAATCGAACATACATATTCTGGTTACTAAATAATTATATATATTTTCATCTTTATAGTTCATCCAGGGATGGTTGCAGAAGTAAATGGATACCACTTATTTGAGTATTCTATCCCCAGGTGTAATCATATTATTGCTTTCTATTTAAAAGGGAAAATCTTAAGGATTGCTGCTTTACATTTTTTTTTAAATTGCTGCTTTAAAAAATGTATTTCCATCACACACAAAAGCTTTGAAACAGATTCTAATATCAAAAGTTTCAGTGAGAAAGGCTGAATGAACGTAAATGAAGCTGAACGAAGGCTTCATGTTTTTCACTCTTCAGTGCTACAAAAGGTAAAGTTATTTCTTTTCTTCTCTTCTTCTCTTCTTTTTTTCTTTCGCATGTCTCTTGTCGTCTATGGCAACTAACAGCGAAGTTCCTCACAGAGAGACTCCCTGTGCTGCCACTGTGCTGCCACATAAACTATTCATGCATCTCTAAAGGTGGCATCACACACAGGGGCTTAAAGCTGAAACTTAAACACACACATACTGAGACACTTCTATAATAGGAAAGTGTGCCTTAATGAGTGTTTGCTCAAACTCTCTCTCTCTCTCTCTCTCTCTCTCTCTCTCTCTCTTTCTCTCTCTCTCTCTCTCACACATACAAAACATGGAGTATACACTAATTACATATATACAAATACAATATATACATATATATATATATAAATCTATCTAATGCTGATCTGCAGTGCTGTAGACGTATATTTACTTCATTTCCAGTCAAAATAACACAAAAAAAGTTTTGATACTCTAGTACTTTCACTTAAGTGTGAGGCCTAATGAACACTTTAACTTCTACTCAACTCACTTTTTTGACTTTTTTTGAGCACTTGGATCTTTAGTCATTTATACATGCCTAATAAAAAAAATAGACATAAAACACAAAATAAAATAAAAAAATAAAATGGATGCCATATCAACCACATCTAATGTCAGATGTTTGAATGTTTTAGGGCCTCATCTTCCTCATTTTCTTTTACATTTTATTAAAAAACTAATTAAAAAAAGAGTAGCACTTTTTGAAAGAAATGTAACATAAGAAAGGTAAAGGGCAAATATTAACTATGTAAGCTGTTTATATTGCTTGCAATTTAGGTGAAGCAAGCATGTGTAAAGCATTTTAATGTAAAATTGCTTAATTTTGCTGAATTAAATACAAGTAACAAAGTAAACGAGTAACAAAAATATGAACACCACACAAGGGTTAATCTGTTAAACACGGTGGTGGGTGTTTTGAAATCTTCAAAGCATTTTCTTCTTCCCACCATAAAGGTAGTGGACATTATTTGCTCCGGGAACAGCAGCAGCTTCAGTTCCCTTTACTTAGGAAGAATTTCTTGATCAGCTCTACATTCTTTCAGACCCACAGCTCTGAGTCATTTGCTCACAGTGGAAGGAAGGACACAAAGACTTGGGAAAGTTTTCAGATCTGAAGTGCGAGTCGAGCTTGATTTTCTTCTCTTTCTCGGAGATGAGAGTTTTGAGCGTTTTTGTTTCTGATGTGGGCAGTTTGAATGGTCTACCAGGTCTTACATGATTTTAATTTTTTTTTTTTTTGCATCTTTCAATATAAATAAATTATGAACTTTTTTATTTTTTTTTTACTTTCCTATTTTTTGTACAAGCAGATTGTTCTGTTGTATAAGTAGTCTGGTTTTTCTGGTTCTTGTGAGTGTATGTGTGTGTGTGTGTGTTTGTGTGTGTGTGTGTGTGAGAGAGAGAGAGAGAGAGAGAGAGAGAGAGAGAGAGAGAGAGAGAGAGAGAGAGAGAGAATATTATGACAATGATATTTTCTGATTTTATATATATAGTAGTAACATATACAGTATGAGTACAGTAGTAATGTTAATAATATTTACTTCAATTACTTAATATATATAAACAAAAATTTTAACAAACTTTGTTTAAAATACTTTAAAATACGTTTTGTTTAAGAGACTTTATCATAGCTTGCTAACAAAGCTGTTGGTTTATTAGCATTATTTATATTAGCATTAATAATATTTGCAGCAAATATTAAATATATTAAAACACAAATTGTTAAAAAAAAATTGTATTTATATATTAAATATTTGAAACAAATATTATTACAATTAATACTGTACTTGGTATGCCATTACATACCATTTTGTGTGGTATTATTTTAAGCAGATTTAATGATCAATTTATGCAGAAATCCAAGTAATCCCACATACCCACATACTATTTGTTGCAACTGTATTAATTTCCTAAAAATGTGAAGAAAATAAATTAAATAAAGGAAAATATGAATGACTTTTGCACAGGGCTGCATTTGTCTGACTATAAATATTACATTCTGTAGGTTATTAGAATGTATGAAATCAGGAGCAGGGAGTCAGGAGCAGCGGTTACCTACAGCCAATGGTTACCAGCCAATGGTTACCAGCCAATGGTTACCAGCCAATGGTTACCTACAGCCAATGGTTACCTACAGCCAATGGAATGACGGAGAAAGAGAACCACAGGCCCAAAACCCACCCTACCAGATCCGTTTATGCTTTATTTCCCAACATTAAAACATTGATCAACAGAGCACTGGATTTGCACCACTCTTTTCACTTAAGGACCTGTACAAGTCAATCAGAGATATCACTTTACATAATAAAAAGCCATGTGTGTGTCCAAAGGAACACCACCCGGAAGTCAATCACCGGAGTGTTTGTTTCACCTGTTCACATCACTATAAATACACCTTAATTCCACACACACACACCTCTCTAAGTATTGCCTGGTTTATCCACATTACAAAGCGTTATTCCTTGTAATCTCACAGCACTTCATGACTTCATGCCATCTGCTGACAACTTTTACAGGGATGTGGATTTCATTTTCCAGCAGGAATTCCAGCACACTGCCCACACTGCCAAAAGTATCAACTGGTCTTGTTTTATAATATACTAATATTCTAATAAGACACTGATTTTTATTTTTATTTTTTATTGGTTGTAAGCCTAAATCATCAACAATAAAATAAATTAAAATAGATCACTCTGTGTGTAATACATCTATATAATACAGTATATAAGTTTCATATTTTTAACTGAATTACTTAAATAAAGTAACTTTTCAATGATATTATTATTTTTGAAATGCACTAGTATATATGTTTGTGTATATTTGTCTCGGGTCATTTTTATATTTTTAGATTTTTTTTGTTGGACAACTAAAACCATAACTGTGTTCACGGTGGCTTTATAATAACTGGTCAGTGCACTCTTGCCTTCCAGCAAATGTAAAAAAACAACAACAACAAAAAAAAAACACTTACAATTAAAGCCTCTATGTAATGATAAGATCCTATGCCAATTTTTTTTTTTTCATACAGTCTTCCTTTAAATAATCTTTATTTTCTATGGTTGAATTCTATTCAATTTACAGTCATATATAGAGTAGAGTTATAAAGTCCTGCTGTCATGGTTGAGTGATGCAACGTTGTGACTCCAGACAATCAGGTTTCAGGATCTGGAGAGAGTGTGTCTTCTTCTTAATGTGGGAGTCTCTGAAGCCTGAGGCATTAGACTCATCTCCTGCTGGTTAAAGAGAGAAAAGCTCATCCAGCCACTGTGTGTTCAGAGCAGCCAGAGGCCAGAGAGATACAGTCCACACTGTGATGTGATTCTCACTGTGCTGACACAGAGAAACCACCAGTCCTGTGAAACCATTTCCCAACACATTTACATACTGCATATTTTACACAATTCCAGGATTTCAACCACAGTCAATTTATTTTTTATTTATTTTTATTGTTGATGATTATGGCATACAGCCAATGAAAACCCCCAAATCAGTGTCTAATTAGAATATTAGAATATTATACAATAAAACCAGTTGGTACTTTTATTTTTGGCAGTGTGGGCAGTGTGCCAAGTCCTGCTGAAAAATGAAATCTGCATCTCTATAAAAGTTGTCAGCAGAGGGAAGCATGATCTTCCAGGAAAACACTGCACCTACTTTAGAAATAATATAATTAATATTTAAAAACATATTTAAAGAGTGCATCTTTAGCCATGTGAACTGAAAATAGGACAGAAAGTTTTAAACTCAATATATATCATTTAATCAGCTCTAATAAACAATAATAAACCAGAAAAACAAACACCTTTCTGTAGAACATTATTACAAATAAGAACTTAGTTCACATAAATGGTTAAAGGTCAAAATAAAACTTTTCAATAAACACATGATTCTTTAGACAAAAATAAAAGAAAAATCTATTTTTCAACAACCACTTGGTCAACTGAGTTAAGTCTTTGTCTGCTGCACTGGCTCATTTGATAAGGACCTTATTTAGCATAACTCGATTGGAAAAAAATATGGCTGATATTTATTAAAGTTGGATTTTTTTAAAATAGTCAATAGTTTTTATCAGATTTTCACAAATCAAGACAAATTTTGCAATCTTAAAATAATTTTGAGATTGGTGTTTTTTTTTTGTGTCTTATGGGTAAAGTACATAAATAATCAGTGCAGAGTAATTTTGTTTACAGCTGTTTCTGTAGCTTTATGATATATTCTGAAATTGTGTTCCAAAATTATAACTCATTTTTTGACTTGATATGAAGTTCTGCCTTAAAAGCAATCATCAATACATCAATGTTTATCTAAACTGTACAAAATTATTTATAGTGTTCGGATCCTGATGATCGCCACTTGCGAATATATTTAATTATTTATTTATTTATTCATTTGGTAAAGGGTGTGTTGGATTTACACTCATTCTTTAAAGGTTCTTAATTAACACCACAGTTTTCTATGTAACAGAAAGAGAACAGTTTTACTGTTTTTACTGACAAAACAAAACATTGAGTATTATATATTCAATTCCTTTTATTTTAAACTGCACTGTTGCTGTGACTTTTTTGAGTTCTACCACTCAAACAAACGCTGCTGCGTATTTATTTATATTTATATATATTTTGAATGTGTCAGATGGTTGCACAGGACTTTACTGTAATCTGTCGGCACAGTTGCTGTTCTTCAGTTAATTCTTCTTCAAACCATTTTATTCATGTGTAACAGTTGGCACTTCTGAAACATGTAAATTCAGCCAAACTTTATTGCGTCATTGCTGGAGAAAAACAAACAAAAGAAAAATCCCTAAAAGAAAAGGACTGAAAGAGAAAAACTAACATTTGGCTTTTTATAGTTAAACAGTCTGACCTCCAAGTTGTGTTTGGAATAACTTTTCAATTATATTCTAATTTGTTTTAGATGCACCTGTATGTATAGCAGAAGGGGTCGCTCACCTGTCCTCACCTGTCCCCAATAGTGTGGAAAATGTGTAGAGAATATTAAAATATTAAAACTTGTATTGTTGCACAACTTGGAGATAGACAAGATAACACCTGAAACAGTTGTTTTTTTACTTGGGAATTTCTCTTTTTATCACTTTATTATACACAATATTAGTTTAACACTGATGATATTAGTTTAATAATAAGAATGGGAAGAATTAATAAAATAAAATGACTACTGTAAATTGTAAATTCCCACACAGTTGTATGCAGCTGGTGCAATGCAAGCCTCTGCCTGGTGTGTGTAAACCCCACTAACATCACTGGACACTGGGCATCTTCCCTGCTGACCTTCTGCAAGGCCTGTAAATACAGCTATTTTCAGTTCCTGCTGTTTTCAGGGATGTATTGCCTCTCGTCTTCAGTGAGTGAAGCTCTGCTCAGCGGGGTTCAGCCTGGGTGATTTACAGGCCAGCCAAAATATTCTTTTTGACCCTGAAAACTCTCTGGTTGTTTTGGAGGAAAGTTTGAGGTGTGCTTGTTGTTTTTTTACCACTGCAGCATCAAAAGGATAAACTAAACTAATTGACTAATTCACTGTACAAGTCAAAATTACTTACAAACCCCTTCTAATTTAATGGGTTTTTCTTGTTTTAGTCTTTATTTTTATGATTTTCTTCATTGTAGATTAATAATATGGAAGACATCATAACTATGATATGTAGTGCCTTATGCATAAACAATTATGAAGTCAACAAAAAGTCTTAAACAAGCCAAAATATGTATTAATTCTCTTAATTAATCATGGGTGTGTTTATTTGGGGCGTAACGTGAAATAAACCAATCAGTGTGTCAGTTGCCTCACATTCCCTTTAAGAGGAAGGTAAGATATGACCTGAGTGTTCACACTGTGAAGATACACCAGCAGCTCATTTAAGAGAACAGCACTGTTATTTTATAACATTTTTTTTAGCACCTACAGGAATGGACTCTGATGATTGGCTGTTGTCAGGGTTTTAATCAGTCAGTGGAGCTCCTGTGTTTTCCGCCACAAAAATATATAGAAACACACCAGAAATCTACCTTAACACACCACACTTCCAGACCACCATGCCCATCAGTGTGGATTTATTCCTAAACTCTGATGCAAGGCCTGAAAATAGACTGTTGAGAGGGTGTAAGATAGTAATGAGCATCATGACGAGGCTTGTGCAGTTTGTACAATAGAGCTCTTAGTCTTGTACGTTGTAACTTGGTTTTCCAGGCCAGAAAGGTAGCTTTACAAGAATTTTGCATGGTTTGCCTCAGTTTATACATTTTCTACAGTCAATTTTAACATTATTTTATAGAATGTTACATTATTTTATTTAGCTATTAATTGAGGTATTTTATTTTTACTAATATAACTCTATGTTGTCTTTGACTAGATGCTAATGCTCGGCGTTTCTCTGTACGTTTAGTGTCAGCATCCACCACGTGTCACTGTGGAATTTATAATGGCATTGAGATGCACAGAAATTGCGTTCGCCTTGGTGCTTTATTGAATCTGCAGTGTTCATGAATCAGGTAGCAACTCCTGCTGTCTACTGTCTACTGTACAGCTCAATCTGACATATGGTGCATTTGATAGCTGAAGCTAATTTCTTTGTGTCTAGTCAAATTCATTTGCTTTAATTTTTTTTCTGTTCAAAATATTAGCATGTAAACACCCTGTAAATTTACTTGTTTGAAAAAATTATAAATGACCTTTTACTTGTGAAAAAACATTTTCTTGTTGTTGTATTCTATTATATTCCAAAAGGAGCAATGCCAGTTTGCCCGTCAGGTTGCCCAAAGGGTTGACTCCACCCATGTCTTCTATCTAGGCCAGGGGTCAGCAATCTGGCCTGTGAGGTTATTTGAACTATAATAAACAATAATGAAAAATTCTAAAATATAAAATGATTCTCTGGTGAGCTTTTGTTTACGTGCTTCCCCTGTCTCTTTGTTTACGACTTTAGTTTCCACCGTTCCCTTTTTTTTTTCTTCCCCTTCTTGGGCTCCATATCTCCCTAAAAGGGCGCTTTTTCTCAGCCATGTCCTTATTCACTATTTATTATTATTATTTTTTTCTTTCTTTTTGGTTTTACCTGCTTTGAGATCAACTGTTCTGCAATTGGGTTCAACAACCCTCTGGGCTGGAGAGCTACTAGTCTGTACTAGTCAATCTTTTGTCAAAATTTTTTTAGTACTCTCATCATAAACAATCAAATTAATCTGATTAATATGGAAACTTCTACATGTTATTTTTTTTTAAATATTTTAATCATTTTACCAATTGTAGCTCCAGCATCCATTTTCAGCATCACTGTTTTCACAATGCCAGTTTTTTTAATGTTTTTTTGGTGGTGCAAATGCATAGAATGCACTGCTAAGTTCAGAAGGTGACGTGTAACAGTAAAAGTAGTTTGTTTCAGCTAATAGCTGCACCACAGCTAACAGAAAATGTTAAAAGAACGTTTAGCAATGTTTTGACGTGATTCCAGCAGGGTTCTCTTGAAATGTTACAGAAATAGGGTTCCAGCAGTGTTTTAAAGATTCATCAATCTGACCCTTAAGGAAAAGCGCTATTATCAGGAGATTGCTGGTTCGAATCCCGGTCATGCAGCTTGCCAGCAGATGCCGGAGCCATGAGAGAGCACAATTAACCTTGTTCTCTTTGGGTGTGTAGATGGTAGCCAAGACGGTAGGCAATGCTGCATCAGCAGCAGTTCAAAAAGAGACATGATTGGCTTCACATGTTTTGGAGGAAGCATGTGCTGGTCTTCACCCTCCTTGTGTTGAGGCACCACAGTGTTTGGGGGATATACAGCTGCGTAGCAGCTAAATGCATGGGACAATTGGACCAGCTAAATTGACAGAAAAAAAATATATATAAATATAAATCTATTATAGTTTTAGTGCTCAAAATGAAAAATGCAATCAATTGGGATATATCACAGCAAGTTTTTCTCATCTATGCATGCTTCCAGAGTCTTCTGTTAAAATTGTGCATTTCTGTCCTCTTTATAGGATCTAGGATCTTGTAAATATGCTTTAATGTTAAACAGCTGCTGATGTTCATCTCCATTAGGATGTCAGCTACTGTGAGGATAATGAGCTGGAGTCAGTCTATCACTAGTTTAATATGTGGACAGTCCCTGCAGATATTCAGCCCAGTCTCTCAGCTGTAAGCCAGGTGCAGCATCGTATTATAAATCCAGCCCTTCAAATGCTTAATCCCTGTTGTCTCGTTAAGTTTATATTGCCTGAAGCACAAATATAGATGCCTGTTGAGACGTTTAAAAATGAAAGAGGATGATGCAACTGTAGAGAGGGTAAAAATGTGATTGACTGAGACATTTTGGTCAGGCAAGTTTTAATGCCAGTGTTGGTGTTTATAAACGTTCATAGACTTGTTAAGAAATTTGACATTTTGGTTCAAAGTTTTAAGACACATTTCAGTCATTTCTTATTGGACACTTTTTTTTGGATGCTTACTGTAAAAATGTTATCAAATGTTATTACATTTACCCAAAAGCTGTATACAAGCATGATTAGTCCCATAATTTAGCTGAAGTTGTTGTTTAAAGCTGGAAAAATTTAACTTTTGACATTTTGGTTAGAAGTTTCAAGACACATTTCAGTGATTTCCTATGTGAGTTTTGGCTACTTTTTATATTTTATAAGTCAACAGTAAAACTAAAAATAATTATTAAATTTAATTATTAAAAATAAGTAAAAAAGAGTTTATTTCAGGACATTTTGAAGCATTTCTACTGGTCCATTCGCAAACCCGACTTTTAACTCAACAATAAACAGAATAAGGAATAAAATAACATCGCTGTTCCCCTTAAATGAGCTGCTGGTGTATCTTCACAGCGTAAACAAGCAGCTCAGTATCTGTCTCTGCTGAGACGCACAAAAGCGCCGCGCTGTTAAGATACTAAAGTGTCAAAGTCAGAACTCACCTGCCTCTTAAAGGGAATGACAACTGTCACAATGATTGGTTTCTTTCATGTTACACCCTCCAAAAAAACACCCATGGTTAATTAAGAGCATTAGTACATGTGTTTTGTGCGTTTTAAGCCACACAAGGCACATTTTTCGTGCTCTCATGATAGCAAAGACACACCAACATCCCCTAAATCGAGGTAAAATAGGGCCAATAAAGTTGGAACGAATTCTGCATCTCGAAAATTGTGGCCTGAGTTAACTACACAAAAACTTGTGGAAGAAGAAAAAGATACAATAATAAGAAGAAATTGCAAAAACTCTAATTATACATATATTTCATGTAAAAAGATGACTAGTTCCACAACTGTGCCAAAGTTGGTGTTTGTAGCCTAAAAAACATGCAGATTGGATGATTAAAATTTTGTTTTCTAGACACATTTTAATGCTTTCCTATGGGAGAATTTTGGCCACTTTAGTTTTGTGTGGGCACTTACTGTATGACAACTATTGCACTTAACTAAAAGCCTGAAAAAAGCCAGCCACTATTTTTAATTAATTCTGACGTTTTAGATTGGGAGTGTTTTAGATTGGGAATGGACACAAAAAAAGAAGCAAATATGGCTTATGTAGCTTGGAAAATTGGAAAAAGCTTATAAATTGCAATAGCACTATTTCTATATAAAGTTAATAGAAAAATAAATATCTAACCGCAGTCACAGAGCTGGTGTATGTTGCTGTCAGTCTCTGAGTAGTTAAATATACAGCAGTGTAGATGTTGTGTGGTCTCAGTGAGCAGCAGCGTGTTGGAGCACACTGTGCTGATGTTTTTAATGTTTAAAATAAAACTTTTCTGACTAAATAAAAAATAGACTCCATATACAGTCACCCTAAATATAGGACCTATTCATTTTTCAATGATCTCCCATAACAACAGCGTGTTGTCGACAGGCCGTGTGCATGTTCACTTCTAAAGGCCACGTCCCGAGAGAGCCTAACGCACCATCGCCGCGCGCTGTTCCCATGGCAACAGGGCCGCCTCTGGTAGAGGTGTTAAGCTCCGTCGGTAACAAGGTTAAAAAAATATTATCGCAGGCTTATAATTCGTTCCCATGGCACATGCGTTCATTCAGCGCTGAGCTGTAATTCATAAAAAAACATCTGACAGAATTTAATACAGACAGAAAACTAAACCCAGCAGAGTCAATCAGCAGAACTGCCTCAAATTCTACCCTACTGTGTTCAATAAACTCAACGCCCAAATCAGTTCATCGTTAATGTACAAAATTTGCATAATACACTGAATTTACTATTAATAGTATCTTACAGTACTAAACTCACTATAACAGTTATGAATTCAGGCGTACAGCATCAAATTTAGTCATAAGCCCTATCTGAACTGTATTAGTTTTTCAGGGGGACGTTCTCAGTGATAAACTCTTGCATCTGGACTGCAATTAAAAAAAACAGGGGGACCAGTGAGTTTTTAGGCTTTCTCGATCACATGACATCACAAGGTTCAGTAGCTCCTCCATTTCCACTTGCTGTTGTGTTTACATGGATCTCCATAGAAACGCACGCCCAAAGTGTAATTACGTGAAGCTGAGGGAAGACAGATAATCAATCAGAACCATTAAAGCACAAAATTTGGCCATAGCCTGAACAACAGTTAGAAATGTCCTGAAGAAGAAAGTCATCACTGGTGTACTATGTGACAGATGTAAAACAGGTAAACCAAGGAAAACTACAGAAGTTGCTGATAGAAACATTGTGAGTGCTGTAAAGAAAGACCACAAAAAACTGTTAATGACATCAGCAACAAATTCAAATCAAAAAGGGCAGAAGTTGACTAAACATGAAGTCTTTTTCACTTTATTTTTCTTTAAGTTTATCTGTTCTAATGCTTTTCCTCACAAGAAAAATGGGTGGGTTCAGACAGAAGGACAGGAGGTGGTATCTTCTGAATTGTGTATCAGATCCAGATGGAGTAACTGGATATAAAAGCTGAAATGTTGATTATTCGTCTCATGTTTTCAATCTACAGCAGAAATAAAGAGATCTGCCTCACTGTTCCCATACTTTTGGAGTGGACTGTAGCTCTTAGTTGGAGGGCTGGTTGGTGGTTCACTGGTCTTCACTGGTTTCTGACCACAGTGCTGCTCTGATACACCCACACAAGTCACTGTCCCTGCTGTGCTGAGAACGATCCATTACCACAAATAAATGTGCTGCTGATAACAACAGCTTTTGGGGATTTTTCCTATTTGTATTGCATTTTTATCTACACGTGATGTGCAGAACACATTTCTCTCCTGAATGGTGAAAGCTGTTCATTCAACACTGGCGAGTTTGCTGTGGCTCTAGTGCATCAACAACTCAAGAATTCAAGAAGTTGGGCATAAACAATACTTACAGCTACAAAACACTACAGAAGATCCTTCCTCAAAATCTACTTCAGATTTCCATGGAAACTAGTTTCAGCATGTTCTGAACCTCGGGTGACCTTCTGCGGTTGAGATACTGGAGACTCTGCTCAGTTCAGATTCTTTACACAGAACTTTGTGCTTTCTGACGGTGAATCTCCATATGTGTCGGGCCTAAATGTCACGTGCAGTCCAAAATAACTAATTCCTGATGTTATTAGCCTTTCAAATGTCATCCCGGAACCAGTACCACACGCTGGCATTTACAGAACCAAATGAAGAGGCTTTTTTGGAGCAAGAAAAAGCTTGAATTGAAGATCTTATCGATTAACTATTCAAAACAACAAGTGGTGTAGAAGAGGTTTAAATCTATCACTTAAATATGGTTTGTCAAAATGGAGAATGGTCTGGATTTGATGATAGGGTGAACATCTTAGTGGTTTCCGGTTCAATTCCTAGTGATGCCACAGCTATCTGGAGATAGGAGTTCTAGTGACCTCATTCTTTCTCTGAGTCCATTCACACCTGGCCTTAAAATGCAGCCAAGGTGATTCAATCACTACTGACTGCCAACACACTTCTCTTTTCACACCTGGTGTTTTAGACGACTCTACTGTGACGTCTGTGGCCACATCATTTTTGCTGGTGGAGGAGCTGGTAACAGAAAGAAAATTATTTCTAGATGCAGAATATCAGTTAGGTAATATAAAAAACAGTGTTGGCAACCTCTGTTCTATAATTTTGCTAAGTGCGGACCACGCCTAAAGAAGTAGAGAAAGAAGAAGGAAAAAGGGGAGGGAACTCAGGGAAATTTGGGCTGGAGTTCTGAACTGCGTGCTTGAAGAAGCGTGCAGTTATATCCCCCCCCTTTTTATTTAATGAGAAGTGGAAGAGTAGAAAAAAGGGGGTTGTTGGGGAGGAGGTGGGTTGCGAACTTTCGTCACGAGAGATAGTTAGTTAGGGGAGGTATTTATAGGACGGTTGATTGATACGGGGTGGAGTTAGAACGTAGAGTTCGGGCGTGGTCCTTCTCCCGAAGTTTTGTTATTACATAACATCATTTATTAGTTTTATGATTAGTTTTATTATTCTTATTAGAGCTTAGATTCTCCGCCTGGTCGCGCCGGGCTTCAGAAATAGGCAGAGATGTAGGCATCTGTTTTTTGTAATTATATTTTTATTTAATATAAAGCTCTGGCTTGATAATCACAATATAGCTAAGTAACCAATTATTAGCGTTAACGAAAAAGAAAGAAATTACGAAAACTGAAAGTAAAAAAAACATTTTTGTTAACTGAAACTAATACCAGCAATAATTAAAAGAGAAAAAACTTAACTAACTAGAACGGTGCTAATAAAACGAACTAAAACAAATTAAATTACTAATAGAATACCTTACATTTTCGTGTTTAATTTATTTATAAGTAATAGTATAAGATTGTAGCATGCTTAGCTAATATGTGTGTGCTACGGACTGTGGGATCTCACCGTTATTATACAGTACCAAATAAAAGTTTAGATACACCTTAAATTCATCTTGTATTATATAAATAGTCTGCATTTTAGATTAACACTTAAGGCATCCAAACTAAGATGAAAAACATGCCAAATTATTTATTATTTAGTGAACTTAAATGTGTTAAACTAACCAGAGTATGTGTTAGATTTTAGATTCTTCAAAGTAGCACCTCTACACATCCCTGCTGGATAGTCTCAGTCAGCTTTATGAGGTAGAGTCACCTGGAATTCAGGCTTTCAGTTAACAGCTGTGCTGAACTCATCAAGAGTTAATTACTTGAGCATCTTGCCCTTTTAATGTCAGATACAAAAATGAAAAAAAAGAAATTGAAAAAACTTTGTAAGTATCCCCAAATGCAGTCAAAAAACAAGACATCAAATGGCATGATGAAACTGGCACTCACCAGGACTAACCAGAAATCCTAGCCAATCAAAGGTGCATGTTTGCATGTATGAATATTCATGAGCAAGAGCCAAATCCTGTCTTTCTTCAGTGACCAATAATTCAGTGAACTAAACCAGAGCTAAATAGAAACACCTGATAAAATACAGCTCACATGGCATTAATTCATACTAGAGACCAAAACTAGACATTTTAAAATAAATGAAAAAAAAAAAAAACGATGGAACGAGACCTTTAATAATTTTGAAAAACAGGAAAAAGTGGGATATACAAAGAGGAAAAAAAAATCTCATACAAAAACCAAATGTTCCAAAATCTTTCATTTCAATGAAATGTTTTGGCTCCAGGTTCAAAACTATTCCCAGTGTAATTCAGCCCACTCTGAAAAGGTCAGGGGTCATTCTAAAACACTTCAACTCTCTCCTCTCTCCTCCCCTCTTTATCACACTTCTTTCTGGACCACAGGACTGGATTTGGGACAGGACGGGATGTGTTCTCAGAATTCTTGCAGGCTGTAAAAATATAAATAAAAACAGAGTGGACTTTTGTTTCTCACAGGACCTATAGTGAGATACAGTCCAAATACAGCTCTGGAAAAAAAAAAACAAGAGACCACCTAAACGCCTAAAAATGATGGGTTTCTTTGATTTTACCAAATTAAAAACATCTGGAATTAATCAAGAGGAAGATGGATGATCACAAGCCATCAAACCACCAAACTGAACTGCTTGAATTTTTGCACCAGGAGTAAAGCAGCATAAAGTTATCCAAAAGCAGTGTGTAAGACTGGTGGAGGAGAACATGATGCCAAGCTGCATGAAAACTGTGATTAAAAAACAGGGTTATTCCACCAAATATTAATTTCTGAACTCTCAATGAAACTTTATGAATATGAACTTGTTTTTTTTTTTTGCAATATTTGACGTCTGAAAGCTCATCTTTTTTATCATTTCAGCCATTTCTTATTTTTCTGCAAATAAATGCTCTAAATGACAATATTTTTATTTGGAATTTGGAAGAAATGTTAATTTTACTCAAACCTATAACTATAAATAGCAAAATCAGAGAAACTGATTCATAAACTGAAGTGGTCTGTAAATTTGTAGGCTGTTTAAGAACAAAAGTCTAAGACAAAGACAAAACAATACAAAACAGAGAATGTCTTCTATGTGCTGAATGTATCACCTTGCCAACTGGTACCCATGGAGACCGCGAAGGTCTATAACCACTCCTCCATTCCTGCGGCTGTAAGAATAGAGGGTTAGCATCATTGTCATCATCTTTTTAAACTACAAATCAGGTCACTATAATACTTAGCCTCTGAAAAAAAAAAAAATCCATGTATCCAGAGTATTTCTTCCAACAGAACAGGGGTGTCCAAACTTTTTTGTTGGGGGCCAGAAGGAGAAATATATTTGAAGTCATGGGCCACAGACTCTATAATAAAACAAATAATGAAATATACCACTTTAAATAATACTTTTTTTCCTGATTATTTCATTTACACACCATTTTACTTGACTTACTATCTTTATCTTTGACAGTGTTGTGTAAACTGAGATTTTTCAAATTGATGTTTCATTTCATGATGTCTCTTAATATTAAACTCCTTAATTACGGCAACTTTTAGACTCTGTTTTTCTGCGCTGGAAATGCGCACCCTCTCCACTTTTAGACTCTTTGCCCCGTTTGTCATGCGCTAGAAATGCGCACTCTCTCCGCTTTTAGACTCTTTGCCCCGTTTGTCATGCGCTAGAAATGCGCTCTCTCTCCGCTTTTAGACTCTTTGCCCCGTTTGTCATGCGCTAGAAATGCGCACTCTCTCCGCTTTTAGACTCTTTGCCCCGTTTGTCATGCGCTAGAAATGCGCACTCTCTCCGCTTTTAGACTCTTTGCCCCGTTTGTCATGCGCTAGAAATGCGCACTCTCTCCGCTTTTAGACTCTTTGCCCCGTTTGTCATGCGCTAGAAATGCGCACTCTCTCCGCTTTTAGACTCTTTGCCCCGTTTGTCATGCGCTAGAAATGCGCACTCTCTCCGCTTTTAGACTCTTTGCCCCGTTTGTCATGCGCTAGAAATGCGCACTCTCTCCGCTTTTAGACTCTTTGCCCCGTTTGTCATGCGCTAGAAATGCGCACTCTCTCCGCTTTTAGACTCTTTGCCACGTTTTTCTGTGCTAGAAATGCGCACTCTCTTTCCGCTTTTAGACTCTTTGGCCCGTTTTTTCTGCGCTAAAAATGTGCACCCTCTCTGCTTTTAGTGTTTTTTGCCCCTTTTTTCTGCACTAGAAATGCGCACTCTCTCCGCTTTTAGACTCTTTGGCTCGATTTTCTGCGCTAGAAATGCGCACCCTCTCCGCTTTTAGACTCTTTGGCCCGTTTCTGCCAACTTTCATTCTATTTCTAAAATACCTCGCGGGCCGCTCCACAAAGGGAAACGGGCTGCAAATGGCCCGCGGGCCGTAGTTTGGACACCCCTGCAACAGAAGATATCCTTTTAAAATCTATTGGTCAAAACGCTACAGCAGTAAAGCCCTAGATCATTTTCTCAGCAGGAGGTGCCTGATGAGCCTTGACAACCTTGAAGACCCACAGCATGGAAGATTTTTAGATCTGAAGTGAGACTGAAGCTTGGTTTATTTGATGGAGCCAACACTGATGGTCTATTAGATCTCGCACAGCTCCTATTGGTCTCTGTATCTTTTAATAATTTCATGAACTCCAGTAGTGGAGTTCACTTATTTCTCTTTGAACTATTGCTTCCTCATGCAAGCAGATTTTTTAGGTCTCCTGTAGGCCATTCACATCAAACCTGGACTGGTTCACACTTGAACCACATCATTGGTAGCAATGAATCCAATGATTCTGGAAGGCAGGATACACCCTGGACAGGCCGCCAATTTATCACAGATAAATGAATGAATAAATAGTCATCTTCGCGTAAAAACGTAATATATAGTAAAATTTTACTAGGAAAAAATAATAAAAAAAAACGTGTAGTGTAGGTGTTTAAAAATATGATATGGAATATGATTGTGTTCCATTGTGTTTTGGTTCTTTCTTCTAATGTACCTAATAATGCCCAGCATTTATAGAACAGACTGTCATGTTCATGTGTTCATTCATATTTTTAAATCAGAGATGCCCTTCTGCTGGAATGTGGATCTTTCGCTCTATCTCTCTTTCTCTATCTCTCTTTCTCTCTATCTGTCTCTCTCTTATATATATATATAGAATTTTATAGAATTTTACACTCCTGACAGTGTCTCAAATGACATAACTTTCCATAACATTAAATATTAAAAGTGCAATGATGGGTGTAAAATTACCATATGTTACTCTGCCAGTGTACTCTAACTGTGTGAATAATGATACGAGCATAATGTTTATTCCCAGCAGGATGTGACAGTGGCTAAAGCCTGTCTCCTATATATATATATATATATATATATATAAGAGATTTACAGTAAAACTGGGATCATCAAAACGAAGTGTCAAAAGCTCAGAGTAATTACACACAGGCTGTCCTCTCTCCACTGAACAGAAAAAAAACACAGCTAAGGTATTAGTCCGTCCATTAGTGGAAAACGCCAGGTATGCATATTAAGGCATATTAAGCAGTTAATGAAAGGCGGCAGGTCTGTAAAGGTGACGTCACTGTTTGACTGGAGAGTTTCTGTCTACCCTTTACTTACTCCTGCTAATGACAAGTGGTTTAGTTCCACTGTTTTGACGAATCAGCAGCTGTTCAGCCGCCATAATCCATTTGCAGACGCACACACTGACCGACATGTCTCGACATGTCTGCACATGATATCGATCGCTCTGTTCTCTGTGATTCTCGGCAGATGATATTTAAATATTAAAGCTCTGGGTCATGTGAAGCATGTGCTCTAAACTGTGATTCAGAGAAAATGACCCCTGTTGGGCCCTGTTTTAGAGTGTAGCTTGATTTAAGGTGTGTCAGTGGGCCCTAGTTTAGCCATTTATAGCACATCAGTCAATTACACATCGTTCAGCTAAATGTCGATGTGTCTTAGGTATCGTGAGGGCACAAAAAATACATCTTGCATTGCTCAAAACGCTCAAAAGGCATGAATTAATTATCTTAATCATTGGTGTTTTGTAATGTGAAATAAACCAATAACTGTGTCATTTGTCTCTCCCTTTAAGGGTCAGGTGAGCTCTGACTTTGGCGTGTTCGTATCTTAACAGCTCAGCGCTTTGCGATGTTATTTTTTCTGTATTCAGTTATTTGTTGAGTTAAAAGGCAGGTTTGTGCTCCTGCATGGCTAAGATAGGACTGGATGTCTGACTGTTGTCAGGGTTTTAATCAGTCAGTGGCACTCCTGTATTTCCCACCACCACGATAAAAACACGGCAGATATTTACCTGAACACACCTCACTTCCAGACCACCACACCCATCAGTGTGGATTTATTACAAAAAGCCAACACTTTTTTAACAGCAGGGATGAAGGCTGCTGACAGAGTGCAAAATAGCAATGAGTATCGCAATGCACGCGTGTCTTTGCTATCATAACGATGGGGAAAGTATGTCTTGTGCGTTATCATGGAAACATGCAAAAGTCATGTACTAATAATCTTAGTTAATCATGCGTGTGTTTTGGCTGTAAAGTGAAATAAACCAATCAGTTTGTCACTTTGCCATTCCCTTTAAGAGCCAGGTGCGCTCTGACTTTGGCGAATTGGTATTTTAACAGTGCAACACTTCTGCGCTCCTCAGTAGAGAAAACTGACCTGCTTGTTCATGCTGTGAAGGTGTGAATTCTAGCTGTTGCTGAAAATATATCTATAATATTCATGGATTTCCACACTGAATTAATTTTACAATCTGTTTTTTTATCCTACTTATTTGTTCCATTTTATCAGTCGACTTAGCATGATTTAATTTCAAGATGGCGGCGTCCAGAGAAACACCTGAAGGTACTGTGTGTATAAACAGTATTTTTAATAAACTCTATGAACTTTTTAAGCTCTCAGTGACTCGTTTTTAAATGTTAGGCCCCTTTAGAATTTTATTTTATTTTAGTTTCTGGACTAATTGGGTCCTTCTGATCTTAAATGGCTAGGAACATATGAGTTTAAACTTCCTTCAAACACTGTGTAACAATACATTTTTCAAGATTTACTACATATTTACAAACATATTATGACAAATGGACACATTTAAAACAGGAAAAAAAGTGATTATGCGCGAAATATGGCAAAATATGATTTCAAATTAGTCTAAATTCTGTCTAATATGATTGTCAAAAAAATCTAACATTTCTATTTATTTTTAAAGGTTTTAAAGGCCAAAGAATTCACAGTATTCTGATAATGACTCATATACTAATAAAACATCTCTAGCCTTTCTTTTCTCCAGCACTAGCCTTTTAAACGTGTGGACGTCCAGGAGTAGAAAATGCTCTGAACATCGATGTACAGTACGGTTATGTAGTTCCAGTTTTATTATAGCTAATTCTGGACTTTTTCAATTGGAACATTCATCAGAAAATAATCAAACTAAGAGAAGGTGTCAAGGTTGAGCAGACCTCAAGGGTAAATAAATCCACATAAAGGCTTAAATACATGTTACACATTTCATTAAAGAGCTTACCGGACGGAAAATCCAGAAATGCTTTGTGATTTCTTTACAATTCATTCAAGCCTTGGCTTGATTCATTTGTACCAATAGAATGAATATCAAGCCTGTGGAGGAAGTAAGATATTGTAGCAGATCTGGTTTATGGAGAACCTGCTCTCTTTAGGATTTTCCTGTTAATGTCAGAAAATAACTACAAGACTCTAGAAGAAGCCCACGAGTTAGTCCACGAGTTAGGAGAACATATACATTTATATATATATATATATATATATATATATATATATATATATATATATATATATATAGACTCTGTGTATATATGTCTGTCATTATCAGTACAATGATGGCGGTGCTCAGAGCTGAAGCTAGCGTTATGGGATGTAAACAGTGGTTTTTAATAAGTTTCTTGTGCACTTTTTAAGTCATTAATACCTTGTTTTAATGGAGGTGGAGCAAGGAGGTGTGGAGCTACTTTGAGCTGGATAACGGTGGAAAAAGCGATTTATCGGGGCAAATAATGTCCCATGTCACCCAGTCTGAAGGGTGTTTGGACAAACTGTTAAGATTTCTGGATCTCGGAACGCCGTAGGGGGGTGGAGGTGTGCTATTTACTACACCAAAAGACACTTCAGCATACCACCAAGAAGGACCAACCACATCCAACAGGATTAACTGTGGACGCTGTTAGAGGAAGCTGTCTGAAAGGGATGTTCGGGTGCTAACCCGGATTGTATCCAAAAAAATTAAAACCACGGCTGATCAAATCACGGCAGAATTCAATGTGCACCTCAACTCTCCTGTTTCCACCAGAACTGTCCGTCACCACAATCAATTATTGTGGTCTAAATCCAGGTGCTTCAATTTCATTGTCCAACCCCTGTATCCTTACGTGGAAGTGTGGTAGGATTCTATCATCACCAGTTCTGTGATGTCGTCATAAAGGAGTGAAGGAAGATTTAAGTGGTAACCTGTAAAGCTCTAGTGTACAAGAGCATTGAAGCAAGACTGGAAAATAATGGTGGCCGTCCAAGGTATGGACGCATTGGGCTCAACTTGGTCTTTTTTTTTTCTTGGAGTTATTTTGAGGGCATAATAAATTTACACTGATATATAAGCAGGACATTGACTACATACTACATTGCATCAAAGTTTCATATCTTCAGGACAGTTTCCTTTCATTGAAAACTGATACTATAACTGTATCGCCTACAAGGTGATGTCAGAACAGGCTCCTTCCTACCTGCACTCACTCTTGAAGGCTTACGCTACCTCCCGGCCGCTGCGCTCCTCCAGCGAACGTCGCCTCGCTTTGCCAAACATTCACACAAAGCAATCCAGACTGTTCTCATACAGAGTTCCCCAATGGTGGAACAAACTACCCTCCAATACCAGATCAGGAGAATCTCTCGCTATCTTTAATAAACTCCTGAAGACTGAGCTCTTCAAAGAGCACTTACTCTCCTAACACCTCTAACACACTAACTACTTCTAACCTCATTTCCTTCTTCCTCTCCTTCACTCCTCTATCCTATTATTCCCCTTTGTCCTCCTTTTATCCCTATCCAAAGATGTTTTTCCTTTAAACTTATTTTACATTGTACTTGACTATTGTAAGTCGCTTTGGACAAAAGCGTCTGCCAAATGTAATGTAATGTAATGTAATGTAATGTAACTGTAAAAATACAGATTTTTTTTACAGTGTAACATTTTGCTAAGCACAGAACAAACTGAAGTTTATGTGACTGAAACTTCACTTACAAACGTTTGAAGGACAATGATTTCTGCTAACAGAGCAACATGCAACCAGAACAACATGTTACCCGGGCTGCAGGGAGGAATGCAGCTGTTCTGCACGTTCGGAACGTGACTCTTTCATCCTGTTTGGGCTCAGCTGATGCTTCTACCTCGCCATGGATATTTATATATTATGCATCAGCAAAATGTCTCTCTGACAACTGCCAGTAAATGTTTCATGAGCATGCCATGTAGGCTGTGTGTGTTGCCATAGCTACGGCTGTGTTGGATAACAACACTGGGATGCGAGTTAATTATGTTTTATGCAGAGCAGAAGATTGGGCCAGAGGGCTCAGCTCATGCATGTTCATACCAAATATTTACACTTAGCTATTGCATAATGCCATCCTCAGATTCAGCTTCTTAAACGGCTGATACTGATTCTGAAATGTGCAGAAGAACTGATTTTAAGTAAAGAGTTTATATAGCTGTATTATTGGTTTTAGCTTTAGCTTTCGTATGGGAAATTACTTCAGTTTTATCACTTTATCTATAAACGGGTATTAAATGCTTATGCTTTAAATAATCGTCAGTAGAGTAAAAAAAATAAAATAATAAAAATTAAAACAATGTAGATGAAGACTCTGTGAAGAAGCATTTAGGTGCTCTTATCTGGGGAGCTGTCAACCTGCAGTTTCTGAGGCTTGTAACTCTGATCAACTTATCCTGTTCAACAGAGGAAACTCTTGCTCTTCCTTTCCTGGGTTGGTCCTGATGAGAGCCAGTTTCATCATAATGTTTTTGATGGTTTTTGCAGTGACTGCACTTGAGAATACTTTCAAAAAAGTCTTTGAAATTCTTTTTGAAATGACTGATCTTCATTTCTTAAAGGTATTTTTTCTTCACTTAGTTGAGTAGTTGTTGCTTCTCATAATCTGGATTAGAACATTACTCAAATATTCACTATTCACTGTATACCTGTAACTCTACCTCTTCACTACTTTACTTTAACTGATGCTGTCAAACACTTTATTAAGAGGCAAGAAATTCAAGTAATTAACTCTTGACGAGTTCAGCACAGCTGTTAACTGAAAGCCTGAATTCCAGGCGACTCTACCTCATAAAGCTGACTGATTGGATCAGATCCAACCCCACCCCCTCTAAATGGGTATCAGGACTGTTAAATTTGATCAGATTTTATATTCAATTCTCTCATACAAATAAAACAAAATTACTTCTAATTTTACTGCTAATGAAACCATACATGTGTCTATTGTAACTGAACACTGGATAAAGTTTATAACACCTTCTTGACGACTTCACATAAAATTGTGATCATGCCTGAGGTAGGAAATGTATTTTCTCAAAGGTTTAACTAATCAACTCTCAGATTAAACAATCAAATATATATTTTTGAGGTTTTTCTTTTCATATAAAATATTATCCAAAAGGCATCCATCTCAAACAATCACCCATATACCAAAGAGTGCAGTTCTAATATATAATAGTATATATAAATTTATTTATGCAGTTGTGTGTAATGACACACCTAGAAAAACATTCTGACACCAGTTTTGTCAAGTTTTATAGAACTACAGCTCCCTCTGGAGGTAAATACATCAAATTACTTTACACTGAACAGTGCCAGACACATTTTTTTCTCCATGTTCTGTGTCTCCCTCTACAGGAAAACTGATGTAAAACATAGAGGACAGGCTTAATTTTACAACAAAAAAGTAAGAGAAATCAATATTTGGTGGAATAACCCTGGTTTTTAATCACAATTTTCATGCATCATGTTCTCCTCCACCAGTCTTACACACTGCTTTTGGATAACTTTATGCTGCTTTACTCTTGGTGCGAAAAATCAAGCAGTTGAGTTGGTTTGATGGCTTGTGATCATCCATCTTCCTCTTGATTATATTCCAGAGGTTTTAAATTTGGTAAAATCAAAGAAACTCAATTCAATTTTTTTTTCCAGAGCTGTGTGTATATAGAACAGTGGTTATAAACGTTTATACAGTAAAGTGTAAAGACCCTTACAAACTTTCCAAAGAAAGTGCATTAATATCAGTGTAGTACAGTAGATCATACTTATATGTGTACTTCTGGTATCCTTTAAGTATTAATTAGGGATAGTCATAAATATTTTAGTACATTTTAGTACCAAGTACATACTTGGTATTTAAATCTCAGTATCTTCATGAGGGAGATTCACCTGGAATAGTTTTCTCAACGTCTTGAAGGAAGGAGTTCCTGGAGGTGCTGAGCAATAGCTGCTGCTTGAAAAAAAAATATATTGTAAAAAATATGTCTATGGTATTTTTGTCCATCAAATTTATCTCCATGTTCTGTGTCTCCCTCTAGAGGAAAACTGATGTAAAACATAGAGGACAGGCTTAATTATACAACTCTGAAAAAAAATACGAGACCACTTCAGTTTCTGAATCAGTTTTTCCAATCACTAAAACGACCAGATTATTTGCAGAAAATAAGAAATGGCTGAAATAACATATATGACGTCACATAATGCAAAGAAAACAAGTTCATATTCATAAAGTTTTAAGAGTTCAGGAATCAATATTTGGTGGAATAACCCTGGTTTTTAATCACAGTTTTTGTCATGCATCTTGGCATCATGTTCTCCTCCACCAGTCTTACACACTGCTTTTGGATAACTTTATGCTGCTTTACGCCTGGTGCAGAAATGTAAGCAGTTCAGTTTGGTTTGATTTTTTTCAATTTGGTAAAATCAAAGAAACGTATCATTTTATCTGTATGCGACACAGTGGAGTAATGAGGAATGTTAAATTCCCTCACGACCTCGGAAATGGATTGCCTTATCCATCTGACATCTGACACAAAATGCCATGAGCACACTGACCAGTGTTCAATCTCTCTCACCACCTCAAGATAACACCTTACAACTTACACAGGTGCGGGCTTTCTCAAGCCATAAGCCCCTGAGATAACACTTTATGAACTTTATGAATTTTCACACTTCTCTCCCATGACTTTTGGCATGTCTATGCTTCTTTTTTTAAAACTTACAACATTCATACATACTATAAGCTCATAAGGAAGATTAATAAACAATAATACACACTTAGGTTTTGTCACATTTACTTTTATTGTAAAGGTGATTTATTCCAAAATAGTAATATATTGTGAAGAGAGAGAGATAGAGATAGAGAGATAGAGAATGAGAGAAAGACTGAGAGAGAGAAGGAGACTTACACATGACTTTGGCCAGAGTTCTGAGTGTTGATAATATCAAAATCCCACAGAAAAAAGTTAGAAAGTGTCTAAAATTAGAACTGCACTCCCTCACTCCTTCTACAGCCGAGCTACTGAGTTACAACAGGCTCTACACATCATTACAGCGGAATAAAAAGTCACGATGTACAGTACAGGCCAAAGGTTTGGACACACCTTCTCATTTTCAATGTGTTTTCTTTATTTTCACGACTGATATTTACATTGTAGATTCTCACTGAAGCATCAAAACTATGAATGAACACATGTGGAGTTTTATGTACTTAACAAAAAATGAGCTGAACCTCCACAGTCACCGGACCTGAACCCAATCCAGATTTAGGGTTTGGGGTGAGCTGGAGCACAGAGTGAAGAAGGCAAAGAGGGCAACAAGTGCTAATAAACACCTCTGGGAACTCCTTCCTTCAAGACTGTTGGAAAACTTTTCATTTCAGGTGACCACCTCTTAATAAATCTCATTGAGAGAATGATGCCAAGAGTGTGCAAAGCAGTAATCAGAGCAAAGGGTGGCTATTTTGAAGAAACTAGAATATAAAACATGTTTTTTTTTTTTTATTATTTTACCTTTTTTGTTAAGTACATAAAACTCCATGCCTTCAGTGAGAATCTACAATGTAAATAGTCATGAAAATAAAATTAAAGGAGAAAAGAAAACGCATTGAAAAAGAGAAGGTGTGTCCCAACTTTTGGCCTGTACTGTACTTTTTTTTTTTAAACCCAAAACCAAAACAAATCATGGTGTACAAAAGACTTGGAATGGTTGTTCTTACTGTGCTTTCTGTTCAGCAACGTCATTTTGAACCATCCGCAGGCTGTTATTATTTCACATTCGTAAAATTATTTTTTCTTCTTCAAAAAAAGGTTTTAAAAAATCTTTTTTTTTTTTCTTTTTCTTTTTTTTTTTAGCTTCCCAGCTGGGAGTCTTCTAGACGGTGCGACAAAACTACTTTGTACAGACAATGGAAAATCAATCCATCCTCAGCAGATGGTTGCTGTCCAAATCGATTGGGCATTGATTGCGGGTGACCCACCTTGATAGCGCTCGATAGCGGCGGCTTGATGTGGCCACACTGACCCCGGATTAGAGGCGGGGATGGGAGAGGATGGCTGGGGGTAAACTCGATTGAATTGCAAATCTTGGGTGATGCCCTTGACAAAGAACAGCCGACGCAGATGCGCTGTGCTGCTTCCTGAAAGGGGACGGCAATCCAACGCTCTCAAGATGCTTTTTTTTTTTATTAAATAATTTATTTATTTTTTTTAGCTTAGCTGCAGACTAAAGCACACTGGCGAACTGTTCGGGAATTGCCACTGACAGCCTGACAGCAAGTTTGCATTGGGAAAAAGAAAACGAAAAAAATAAAATAAAATAAAAATAATATGTGTGTGTAATGTTTACGCATGTGTCTGAGGGTGTACTTGGCATATATACGTATAGTGCATTAATTATAGTGCGTTTGTGGTATTTTATTTTTTTCACATTTGGAGACTGTACAGTGCATGCTAATGGAGGGGTGCAGACAGAATTAGTGTAAAAAAAAAATTAGAGTAAAAAAAAAAACAAAAAAACAAAACATAAAAATAACTAATAAGATATTATTATTCATGTTTTTAGTATGTTTTAATGTGTGGCGAAGGTGGTGAAGTCGAGTACTGTCGGTTATAGAGTAATACATATGTATGCCCGCTGAAAAGGCAACTAAAACTAATCACGGACGTCTGCCTAGTCCTCACTCGGAAGTGAGGAAGACTCTAAAAGCCTACGAGCTCTAGCTGCAGAACACAGGACCCTCTCACCAGTCCAGAAAGGCCTCGCACCTCACACACTCGGCTAGGACTGAGCGTGCACGCGTGCTCTCGCGCGCTCGTTTGTGTGTGTGTGTGTGTGTGTTTGTGTTTTTGTGTTTGTTTGTGTGTGTTTGTATACTCGCGCCTGTGTCTGTTGCTTATGTGTGTGTGTGTGTGTGTGTGTGTGTGTCTGTGGTGAGGGGTTGTTAGCAGGGCTGCGTGTTGCAGGTGCGGATTTCTTTCTTGGGCTTGCAGCCGTTGGAATGGGAGCCTTTGCCCGTCTTCCTCACGGCCTTCACTCGCTCCTGGATCCCAGAGTTACACAGCTTGGAGCACTCCGTCCAGCTGGACCAGGGCTGCAGTTTGCAAACTGAGAAGAGAAAGCAAATAAAGCTCAATCAGGAGAGTTTTAATGAGGGAAAATGGACTATTGATGAACTAGATCGGTCATATGCGCCCTATCTGGACAGGAACAGTTTCTCAGGGGGTTCTGGGGTCATTTTCTCTTTTATGGAGAAAATTCTACTCTTCTATTTTTTGGTATAAAAAAATACATGACATCAATGCAGCATTATGTGAAAAATGTAACGTTTTACACCTGGGTTCCCTCTACAGTTGGTGAGTGTAATTGATTTTTATATCACCGTTGTAAATAAAAATGATGCTTTATACTCCCCCTAATAAACCGCTGTACACCTGCATTTGTTGACAAGCTAAAATATACAGTATATAAGCAACATCTTTTTTCTGAGGTGAAAGAGTCATGTGGGCTGAGGCTGAAGAGTAATATTAAAGGGTTTTACAAAAATATGACCTACCATTTTTTTTTAAACTATTGATAAACATCTATTTTCTGGACTGTTTTCATACATAAGGTGCACCGGATAATAAAGTGCATTAAGTGACACTAGTAAGGATGATGAAATCAAAGTGAGCAAGGGTTTTTGCCATGTTGCCTAAATAATAATAAAAAGTTTTCAGTGAAGTGTCTGCAGCACTAAGGCTAGGTGCAGCAGCATTAGCATTAGCTGCTAACCGCAGTGCTAACGTGACGTAAATCCCGCCCTATAGCGCTAGACTGAGGATCCCTGAGTGTTCCGGCAACCCAGGCCACTATCACAGCTAGCTTTTTTGTCCCACCATGGCAAACACACAGACTACAGTCCAATATATTCGCCTCTGAATGGCAAAAGAGCTAGCTCTGCGGTTAGCAGCTAATGCTAGTGATGCTGCACCCAGCCTTAGTGCTGGAGAAACTTCACTGAAACTCCTGTAAATGCTGTATTTTAGCAGAGTGGCTTTACTGCTCCTTAATACCTGACTGGTAAATTGTATCAAAGCTAAAGGCGGTCC
Organism: Astyanax mexicanus; assembly: GCF_023375975.1. NCBI lineage: Eukaryota > Metazoa > Chordata > Actinopteri > Characiformes > Acestrorhamphidae > Astyanax > Astyanax mexicanus. The sequence continues at coordinate 5,324,632 of NC_064417.1, forward strand.
AATAAAATATTATAGTGGGTGACCTTTTTTTGACCAGGCAGTGTATTAGTGTTTTTTACAGTAAATGTGTGCACCAGGTCTTTCCTGTGTGTGCTATTTAAATTAAAGTTCTAGATGTGATGTTATTTACGGTCCACCTGAACGTCCTGCGCGGTCCTTGTTCCCTTTCTCAGGTTTGCTGCATTTTCTGATTTTACACTTCTTCCTCTGCACTGTCTCCGGACATGGCACTCCCCCAAACTGAGCCTCCAACTTCACCATGCGGGAGCGGATCATGTGACCCTTCCCACAGGACTTATTGCACTCCGACCAGTCGGACCAGTCAGACAGCATACAGTCCACAGCTGCAGATCAAAGAAAGAAAGAAAGAAAGAAAGAAAGAAAGAAAGAAAGAAAGAAAGAAAGAAAGAAAGAAAGAAAGAAGGAAAAGCGAATTAGGTAGGTGAGAAACACAGTAACAACACTGCTTAACACTCACTGAACCATAAAGGGGTGGAGCTAAGCTAATTAAAGTAAATGACTATGACTATGGAGGAAAACATAAGGAAAGGTGTGTCCAAACTTTTTTTTAGTGTTCTACATAATTTGAACTGACAGACTGTCCCTCATTCTGTGCCAAAATTTCTTGATTAATGGACCAATAGAAATACTTAAAAAATTACCTGAAATAAACTCTTTAATTTATTCTCATATATATATATATATACTACTTTCTCTTATATATGGACTACTGTATCAAACCTATTTCAAATAAAAATAAATGAACGATTAATCAATCTTCCTTATCTGGAAACTTTAAAACGTGGTGCAGGTTGTTGCAGAACAGTGCACCAATGGCATTTTGCTTTCTGTGTTGCCTCATAAATACACTTTATGTATTTACTGTATTTGCATAACCATGTTTTTTTTCAACACCCTGCAAAACTGGTCCTGCAGTAAAGATGATTTATGTTGTGTGTGTGGGGGGGAGGGTGGGGGGGTTCTAGTGTGTGTGAATAGAGTATTAGAGTTTTGTGTAAGAATATGCATGTGTGTGTGTGTGTGTGTGTGTGTGTGTGTGTGTTACTTACGGCATTCCGGCAGCATGCACTTCTCCACCTCTTCCAGTGGATCTCCACACTGATTGGGCAGAGCCGGGGTCTTCATCATGCGCCGCCGTATCCGCATGCCCACTCCACACGTCACACTGCAGTGCCCCCACTCTGACCACGGTGACACCATGCAGGACAGCTCATCTACACACACACACACACACACACACACACACACGGGTACTGTTATTTTATTTTATTATCAATATATATTTTTTAATTATACCACAGTTAGTTCCAACCCTGCAATATGATTGGCTGAGAGGCGTTCTATGAGTGCCGTTATCAGCCAGTAATGCACTGTAACCGAATCTCTCCATGTATTACTCCTCCACATACAGGTAACCTAGCAAAGATGCAGCGCTTACAAGCCAAACAGCGCAGCTACAAACAGAGCAGCAATGGAACTTTTTTAACTCGCAGAGTTTTTATAACCAAACAGATCATATTTTCTCCTCCTATTTAACTCAAAATCTTTTAATAAACAGTGATAATTGAACTGTGGTATAATCGCAATAATACACTCAATAATACACTATGCTGATTTATTATTATTTATTTATTTAATATTATTTTAGGGGCATGTCCTACTGTATCCTACTGTTTGTCTTCATTTACTGTTAGCAACATTTAGCTCATTTAGCTAAGCTCCATGCATTAAGGCGTAAAAATAGAAAACTGATTCAGGATCAGTGATGCATGCATGTGTGTGGGTGCATGTGTGTGTGTCTATGTGTGTGTGTGTGTGTGTGTGTGTGTTCATACTCACTGCACTCAGGCATCATGCACTTCTCAACTTCTTCTAGTGGCACTCGGCATGGAGATCCATCTGAGGTGTCCATCTTCATCATCCTCACTCTCCTCCTCATCCCTAATCCACAGCTCACACTGCACGGCTCCCAGTCAGTCCACTCTGTGACTATGCAGCTGCTGGGAGCTGATTCAACACAAAACACACACACACACACACACACACACTTAAAGCATGATTTGTATTTACAGCTGTGGTGTAAAACTGCATTGCCGAGTAGCATCACAGCATGTTTGGAGGAAAGCGCAGCGACTCGGTTCTGATACATCAGCTCACAGATGCATTGTGCTGATCAACATCACCCTAGGAGTGATAAGGGAGAAAGAGCGCCATCTACTGTACCCGCACAGAGAGAGCAAGGCCAATTGTGCTCTCTCAGGGCTCTGGCAGCTGATGGCAAGCTGCATGACCGGGATTCAAATCCACAATCTCTTGCCTGATCACAAACTTTCAAAGGCTATTAGTAATGTCCATTCTAAATGCTAGTCACAGCCATTTAAAAGACATTCAAAAAAACAGTTGCAAACATATTCTTTCTGAATTCTCTGTGAATGTCTTTTGAACATTTGACATTGATAGACTTTTGCAGATGTCTTTTTTCACTTAAGTGTAAATGTTAAGTGTTCAATAAATATATTTAAAAGGTTGTCTCCTATTGATTTTTAAGCGACTTTATTTATTTACTAGTAAAAAAAGTGGCAAAATGAATTCTGTTTTTAGGCCTTCAGCAAAATGTTTCATTTTGGTGCATCTCTAAGAATTTCTCCATTATATTTGAGGCACATATACAGTCTGGTTTGGCCTTAGTTACACTGTCAGTGATCCTCCATAGAAAATCCCTTTTTGCACTGGGCTTAATCTCTGTTCCGCCTCCTGACTGACTTCAGCAGTGTTAAATGAGTTCACAAATGACTCATCAGGAGTCTTTTCCCTCTCTCTCTCTCTCTCTCTCTCTCTTTCTCTCTCTCTTTCTCTCTTTCTCTCTCTCTCATTCTTTCTCTCTCTTATATACCAGCGCCAGTGCTGCTCGGTTCAGACAAAATACCATATACTGCAATTACACTGCTGTAGACTGTGAATGTGATTTATTTGAGCCATTTTACATGATTCATCATTTTCAGAGCATTTTAAAGGGCAAATCACTCCTGTAATCACAGTCTGCAAATCTGAACAGGTAATATGACATGTGTTTCTTGTATATATATATACATATACTCAAATAGGGAGAAAAAAAGTAAATTGACTACTATATATACAGAAAGTGGTGCTACTATACATTGCTGTGAATAAGTATTTATCAACCAAGCTTCAATATCAGACAAAGACAACCTGAGTAAATACAAAAAGCATTTTAATTGCGATCAACACAATTTTTTGGGAAGTTTAGTTAAATTTCACTTGCGACAACCAGACCTGATTACTGTAACTGATCATCTATCAGTCTGGAAAAGGTTACAAATGCATCTCTTCTTCGCTTTAGGACTCAAGAGAACAACAGTAAGAGCTATTTTCACAATAGGAAAAAACATGGAACACTGCTGAACCTTCCCAGGAGTGACCGGCCAACCGAAATTATTCCAAAAGGGCATGGACAACTCATCCAGGAGGTCACAAATTACTCACTACTTTATCTAAAGAACTGCAGGTCTCACTTGCCTCAGTTAAGGTCAGTGTTCATGATTTAATAGTAAGTTATAAGGCAAAAAAACACTGCTGAACAAAAAACAACAAAATGGCTCATCTCACATTTGTCAAAAAAAAAAAAAAAACACCTTGATGATCCACAGAACTTTGGGGAAAAAAAATCTATGGGCTGACAAGAGAAAAGTGATTTTTTTGGAAAGTGTGTGTTCTATATTGCTTAAAACTAACACATAATTTTAAAATTAAATTCCTCTACAGAGATCGTTGCCAGTTATCGGTAAAGCTTGATTGCAGTTGTTGACGCCAATTGTGGCCGAACCAGTTAATACGTTTTAGAGGGCAAATACTTTTTCAACTAGGGCCAGGTAGGTTTGAATAGATTTTTTTTTCCCTTGATAAATAAAATTATCATTTAAAAACTGCTTTTTTATGTTTAATCAGGTTATATTCATCTGATATTAAAATTTTTAAAAGTTTAATAAAAAAAATTAATAAAAAAACACAAAAACATACTTTTTCTTAACACTGAGTTCATGAGGAAATAGCATCAAAAATGTATCATTTTTCTTAGCAAATAGACCCATTTTTTTACTCACAGCAGTCCTCGTTGACCACACACTTCTCTGTCTCCTCGGTGGGCTCCCTGCAGCTGGATCCATCCTCAGGAAACTGTTTGATGTAGCGTTCTCTGGACCTCATGCCCATTCCACATGACGCGCTGCAGGGGGACCAGCTGATCCACTCGGACAGCATGCACGTAGACGGCTCTACAGAACAGCACACACAAACACACACACACACACACACACACACACACACACACACACACACACACACAATGCACGGTGAGGCCTTCACTTACTGCTCAATAGGGTCACTAAGCATTGTTCATCACACTCGCACGCACACACAGACACATATAGGCAAGCCCAAGGCAAAAACGTCCATCAAAAGATTCAAAGCAATAATGAATAATTTATACTGCAGAAAAACGTGAAGCACAGACTGATCTGAATATGTATGGCCCTCACTGTACTACAGTCAAGGCTATAGAAAAGTCACATACATGAATATTAATGGGATGTGTGTGAAGGAACATCTACGTTGGGCAGTTGAGATTGACAACACACTGATTTTGCTTGAAACACTGCTATTGATTGCATACAAAACGCCTGCAGTATGTCTATTATTTTCTGTTTTGTGGCATGCCCACATTGAATTCACCCTTTTGTACATATTAGAGCATTTAGAGCATGGACATTAAATCTTATTATTGTACATCTGATCAGATAATGTGACAAATTAATTGCATACACTGAAATTAAGTCTAAGAATAGGTATATTTTGGAGTAAAATGAACATTGTTATTTTATTTTTATTTCTACTATCTATTTGCAAAAAATGATAAATATACAAAATAATATAAAAAAGTTGCAGTGCTTTCAGACCTTAAATGCAAAGAAAACAAGTTAATATTTATTTAGAAACAACAATACTTATGTTTTAAGAGTTTAAAAATCTATACTTGGTGGAGTAACCCTGCCATGTGTCTTGACATGCTCTCCACCAGTCTTTCACAATGCTTTTGGGTGAACTTATGCCACTCCTGATGCAGAAATTCAAGCAGTTCACTTTGCACTGTTTGTTGGATGTCTTATGACTATCCATCTTCCTCTTGATTGTATTCCAGAGGTTTTTTAAATGGGGTTTAGATGTGGAGCTGTGGATTGAGCATCAACTTATTCAAATGTCCATCAGAAAATGCAGGATGAAATTAGGTGACCTACAAAAAGAATGGTAAATGGTGGCTGGGATAAAGTGCA